>NC_046660.1:71933623-71941385 GCF_010883055.1 Belonocnema kinseyi | reverse complement strand
CCCTCCCGCCAAGACCACTCAGGTTGGTTCGCAATTAATTTTAAAATTCTCCGCAATAGGACGCGTAATTTTTTGGTGACACCTGACAGAAAAAAATATAGATCTATTTGGAACAAAAAGGAAAACAGCATTTAAATATACTACGAAAAAATGCAATCATAATTGCTTTATACTGAGCAATATCTACGATTATTGAAAGCAATTAAATTGTTTTATAGTTTTTAAATTGATCAAAAGCGTGAACATAACTGAAGTTTAGAATGGGGTTGTAGGAAAAAGACCTGAAACAAAATGTAATTCCTAGGAAGCCTCGATTTTCGGACCACCTGCAAAAAGGGTTCAACGTAAGTGCACTTTAAATCAGGGACCTTGCGAAGATGGAAACAAAGCCCCCTTTCCTGATGCCCCAAATAAAATCAGGCGTCCATTTAAAAAAATACGTAATATCAATAGGTTTAAAAAAATAGAATATGATCGAAAAAGAAAATTTCGGTAAATTGAAAATCACTACCCCATGAGAAATCCTCTTTGAAAGGCGCAAGTCTCGGTATCACTGAAATTTCACTTTAACAGATTCCTTACAGCAGTACAAAATAAATTTCAGTATCCCACGGGTGCTTGGACGACTTGTCAGCTCAAGACGGTCCGTGTATGCACGCCCGCTTAGCCATATGTTGCGGGTTCTCATGCATGTATAAATTCATGTGGACACTTTCTCATGCACGTACAGGATGTCGTAGAAATTATGTATGCCACACGTAGACTACATAAGCATATGCGTATTCCGGAATGAGTAAAAATATGAAAAATTACGGCCATACATCAAGAAAAGTAGCTAAGGATGGTAATTAATCACAAAAAATATCTCTTTGTGTTATTAGTTGAAGGAGCGCACATACTTAGTGAAAATTCGAGTCTTAACACATTTCACTTTGAAAATTACAGCGAAGAAAGAACTAATTAAAAATAAAAAGAACTTATTAATATTATTAAAGAAAGTGAACATTAATTGTTTTCAAATAATTAAATAAAATACTGAACAGACTCTTAGGCATAAATTGATTTAACATGGGAAACAGGCAAATTCTTCTTAATGTGCCATTTAAACCAGAAAATATTTTACTAACTTGACTTATAATACGTTCACGTTAGGGAACGTGCACATACTACGTGCCGCGTTTTTCTTTTGTTTAAATCGCTGCATTCATTTTGACTTTAAGGAAATTTTATTCTTGTCTTATTTAAATAAAAGAAAAACGCGTCATGCAGTATGTGCACGTCCCTTATATTGAGATTAATAATCACATTAAAAAAAACTTTTTTGAACTAATAATAAATTTTGAGTCTTACAATAAATATGAACGTTATTCTTTTTTCAATACTTTTTATACTATTGACAAAAAATGTACAATATCTCTATTAACATACATCTTTATTGCCATTAAAAAAGGTTGAATTTCACTAAATAAGGTGATGTTCAACTAAATATATGAATCTTTACTCAAGTATGCAATTTTCAATCCAAAAAGCAGAATTTCTAACACAATGCAAAAATATGAATTTTCAACCAAATAGTTGATTTTTTTCCCTGAACAAGTTAAATTTTAAACCGGAGTAACCAGCGTTTCACTAGAAACATTAAGCGTCAATGAACTTTTTAAATTATCTACTGAAAAAGTTAATTTTTAATTAAAAACAGTAACATTCATTAAAAAAAATACAAAATTTCAACGAAATACATAAGCAAGAATTTTTAACTGAACAGTTGAATTTTCAACCAAAGATATGAATCTTTAACCAAAATAATAAAACTTTATCTAAATAGTATAACTTTCAACAAAGTGATTTAATTTCAAACCAAAAGAGTTATTAACTTTGAATCGAAAACTTTTAAATTTAAAGAAAAAGGGAGAATTAAGAAAAACAACAATTTTTAACAAAATAGATGAACAAGAATTTTAAAGCAGAAAATGATTTTTATACAAAAAAAAGCTTCAACTCAATAGTTCCCCTTGGAACCACGTAATTGAATTTTTTTTTAAATATGTCAATTTTAAATTTAAAAAAACTGTTGAATTTAACCAAAAAAGATGAATTTTCAACAAAATAATTGAATTAAAAAAAATATCAACTCTGTCCTAAATATATGAGTTTCATATAATTAGTTAAATTTTTAAGCCAAAATTATGTTTGATATAAATTAAAAGCAGTCGAATTCAACCAAATAAATCAATTTGCACCCAAAGTAGAAGAATTTTTAACAAAATACATAAACATGTATTTCAAAGCAGATAGATGAATTTATGACTAAAAACGTTTCATTGTCAACCAAAAACGTGTATCTCGAACCAAAAACCTAATTTTTATCTGTTTACCTTAGCTTTCAACTAAGTAGTTAAATTTTAATCAAAAGTTTTTTTCATTTAGTTTTAACAAAATAGATTATTTTTAAAACAAAAAGATAAATTTTCATCTATATACATGAATATTTAATTGATTAGATGAATTTTTAACTAAAAATGATAAGAATTTGAAATTGAAAACAGTTATATTATACAGAAAAAAACGAATTTTCAACAAAATAGATGAATTTTTAACTAAAAAAAAATTGATTTTAAATTAAAAATTTAAATTAAAAAAATTCTATCTAAGTAGTTCAATACGTCAAAATGAATTTTCAGACAAATATTTAAATTTTCTACAAAAAGAGATTGATTTTCTAACAAAAAGTTGAAGTTTCAGACAAAAAAGATTACATTTATTTTTACAACAATGTTAATAATTGAAAACATACATTTGTTGAAAACTAACACATGAAGACCCTGAATATATATAATTAATTTCAAGTTCATTCATCAATTGTCATTTTAAGATTTCCAGAAATCCTCATGCTATTTAACAATTTAATCAAACAGTCAGAACGCAATGTTTTATATTGGAGACAGTCTAAATGATTTTTACAATTGCGCAATATGACCTTATTGTTTTAAAAGATTAAAGAATAATACAGCATGGCCTTCTTTCATCAAACTTTTCTGTTTCTTACGTTTTACATTTTCATAACCATTTTTAAATATTATATACAATTCTAAGTAAATTTATTAATTTGTATTAAGAAATGACATGCTTTTTAATAATAAATGACGAAATATCTCGACTTATCGAATAAGTAATTTTCTATTAATCTTTGGCAGCTTACTTTTCACTAATTGTGTTTGTAAAATTTGTAATAAAGTATATTTTGCACAATAAGAAAAGTTCCATAATTAGTTCAATTGATTCAATTTCATGTTCAATTTTTACCATTTATTTCAATTTATTCATTCAATTGCATTTACAATTAATGAAGCTAATGCTTATTCAAGACAAATCTTTTTTTCCGAAATTTGATGAAAGCTTGAAATTCTGTATAAAAAATAAGAAAAATGTGTAACCGAAAACAATTCTGAAAATAAAAAACAGAACTAACTCGATTGAAAATTTGCGTATAAGGAATGTGAATAATTAATTTATAGGCCATTGATCTATTATAATTTTAAGAATCTCGAAAATTATTATTTTTCTCAACTTTTTTAAACAATCAGAAAGAAATGTTTAAAGAATGATTTGAACTAAACTTTTCTAATTTCACGTTTTCCATGCTTATTTCAAATTCAAATCCATGCTTATTTTCAAATCATCATATAAATTCCTAAATATTCCTTTTTACCGATCAATTGGTTTTTTACTGTTTAATTAAGAAATATCTTTAATATTCAGATTACTAGATTTCTACCAATTTTTAGTGCCTCACTTTTTACTAATTCAATATGTAAAATTTCAGTTGTCATTAGTTAAACTTTATTAAGCTTGATTCAGAGAACAAAGAATCTTAAGAACTAAAATTACTTCTCTAAACTCTAATGTCGATACGCATTTCCCTCTTTCCTGATTAAGAAAATAGATTACAATTTTTTATCGATCTGTGACAAAAAATAAAAGTTTTTATCATCGCGACATGTTCTGGTACAGCGAGCTATTATTTATTCACAGCATTTTTAACAATATATTTTTCGTAAATCTACGCTACCTACACAACCCCTAATTTTCAAGTTATCAAAAAACGTGCACTCGAAATAATAGGCGGTTTTTTGTTAAAGTTTTTTTTTGGCGCAGAGGTGCAAAATGATTATATAAAATTTTGTTGTGAATAAATAATTAAATTTTAAACAATTGCTTAAACAAAATATGATTAAAATTTCAAACAAATTATTAAGATTTTCGTAATCAGAGGACTTTTTGTGAGCACTTTTCTTAATACAAAAACTACTCAAAGCCTTGTTAAAGAAAAGTTTAGTTCAAGCTTTAATTTCTGGTGCTCAGATTTTGAATGTATCCCTGAGTAAAAATGTTTCGACTTGACTTCGATTTGGTTATGTCTTGAGTTCGTCGTAAACGTTGTATCGGCGTAAACTTGTCTCAAGAGGAACCCTTTTCGTCTCGGAAATGAGCTAAAAATTGATGAATGAAAAATTTGTAACTATTAAATTAGTTATTATTGATTGAAAAATTCAGAATCTGTGGCTCTAAATGAGTATAAACCTTAAAACTTTTCCTGAAAAGAAATTAAAAATTTTAGCTTTCTATAAGGATCTCCTAAGCCATTAGAAAGACGTAAAAACTAACCTTTTTATGGTAGGTATACGCTCGAAGTTATAAACCGCACGTGTTAGAGTCATAAAAATACGACTCAAGATATAAATTTATGTCTTCAAGACACAAAAACTTGGCTCCAAGACATAAATTGAAGTCTGGCTCCATCTCAAAACTGAGACATGCTCAACTCGAACTTTTGTACTTCAGCATGTCTCGATTGGGGGAAATTTAATTCGAAATCAAGTCGAAGCATTTTTACTCGGATCATCTTTCACATTTTCCATTTTTATAAGCTTTTTTAATTATTTCACATTTATTTATTTTTATCAACAAATTAGTTAGCTCTCTACTATTTACCTAGGCAATATCTTGTCTAATCGAATTAGTAATTTTCTACTAATCATTGGTGGCTCACATTTTCCTAATTTTGATATAGAGACACATTAAAGTATCTTTTGCAAAAAAAGCTATAAAAATTAAAATAACGTTCTTAGGAACTCGATTTTATATTTATTGAAGCTGATTCTTAGTCAACTCCAAAAATGCTTACAAATTATGAAAAATAATTTAAATTCCCTATGGAAAATAGAAAAAATAGACAATTAAAAAAAATTTGAAATTCGAAAACGGCCGTGTCAACAATTTCTCAATATGACCTAATCGTCTCCATAGAATTAAAAATGCTACACCAACAATTCGTTTTGTTAAATTTTATTTCTCAGGAAATATTTTGACGGATCAAATTAGTAATTTTCTACTGATCTCGAGTAGCTTACTTTTTGCTAATCGAGCCTGACATTTTTTTACTAGTAATTAGTTAAATTTTACCAATATTTACTCAGAGTGAGAAGCTGCTTGAAAACTTAAAATTCCTTGGACACTGAAGTTGATACTTAATTCTATCATACCTGGTGAAGAAAAGAGATTTTTCTGCAATTTTTTATTAATCGCTGTTATAAAATAAAAATGTTTACTCTTGTGCCATTTTCTCCTCTGGCAAGTCATTGTTTAATAATTTCTTATAAACAATATATTTTTCATCAATCGCATCTCCTCTGCAAGCCACTATTTTAAAGTTATCAAAAAATGTATTGTCACAATAATAAGCATTTAAAAAAAATTAACTTACTACTTCTCATGTGGGATCTGCGACTGTCACTTAGGCGAGCAGTCAGGCGTGAACAAACAAAAGCGGAGCAGGTTATAATGAATTAGTTGCCACCCACCGTCAGCCCCGAAATCGGCCCTTTTGAACAGGTTCACTGCATTTGGTTGTTAATGAGACTGATTAGTTAAAAATCAATTTTTTTGTTTAAATTTCAAATATTTGGTTAAAAATTTGAATTGAAAATCTTTTTTTGTTCAAAAATCCAACTATTTTCTTTAAACTGCAACATATTTTGACAGAAAACCTTATCAACTTTCAGCGTTTAATATTGAATTGAATATTGTTATTAGTATCAAGATATTTTTAAAAAATCAACATTTTTTAGAAAAATAATATGTTTTTAGGTTTTTTTATATGTTGCCAAAAGAAAAGGACATTTCAAAAGACATTCCATAAATTATTTTGGAAAGCTATAATAATTAGGCTTACTAATTGAAAGTTATTTTTATGCTTGCCATTATTAAGCTTGCCATCAAAAGCTTGCCATTATTAAGAAAAAATCATGCGTTTTTGAGTTCTCCTAAAAAGAATTTATAATTTGAGGTTGTATTAACATCTTGCAATAAAAATGAGTATTTTTAGAAAAAAATCAACAATGTTTTAGAAAAGCTAACAACCCTAAATAATTTTAGCATAGTGTTATGCTTTCTCGGCGAAAATAAACATTCCATATAATAAATCATAGATAATGAGTAAAGTTAACAATCTTTAGGAACTTGAGGTTATTTAATTTTTGTTATTTGAGGTTCTGGTTGTGATTTGTTCCATGGAAAATGCTATTTTAAAATTTTCAGTCAATAAACGAAATAATTGATTTTTAATAATGTAGTTATTTTTACTTTCAAAATCTTCAAAATAAATTAGCGAAAGATTTTTAATCTCATTTCGAATTCTTAATATTTACTGAGTCATACAAATTTTCTAAAGTTTTGGTATCAACGCTGCACAGTGGTTTCAAATATAAACAGTTAGCCAAAATTTAAAAAAAATTATCCGATCTGCATAACATTTACTTGACAAAAGGATCCAGTTGGTAAGAAATTTACTTTATAGGATTTTTTTCGGCAGCTAATTTCGAACTCAAAATACAGTTTTTCAAAAAAAAGTGCTGGATCCAATATGGCGCCCAAAAACTTCAAAAAATGATGCAATTTTAATGAATCTTATTGCATGGATGATTTCCAGGCAGGTGGTTTTAAATATGAAATCCGAATTTTTAAAAACAAAATAGCGCTTTATTGAGGTGAAAAAAATTGGAAGAATAATCCAATATGAATAAAATTTAATGCACATGGGTCGTATTGGTGACTAAGAATTATCACCTTTGCATATTATTATGAGTTTATGGAAACAACAAACAATAAAGAAACCTTTTTAATTGTTGAAACAAATTGCAGCTGCCGCTTTATCATTATTCTATTTTGGTGTTTTAGAAAACCTAGATATTAAATTTTAAAACAGCGTATTGTTTTAAACATTCTTAAATGGCTTGCAACTTCCTCCTTCAAATTAACAGAGAATATTTAAAGCAGAAAAAATGTGACTCCCACTTCGGTCCTGTTTTGATCCAAATAAGTTGTATTGAAACGACTTTTAGTGGCATGAAAATAAAATGGAATTAGGGTACAGCCACCCGAGCCTATATTTTTGAGGACTGCTTCAATACTGAAAATTATCCTTTTTTACAATGTTTAAGTATTCATGCTCATATCATGTTTTTTATCATTACCAGCACCAAATAATTCTTGCCCAAACCAAAAACAAATCGGAGCTACTAAATTCTGACTTTTAACATAAATTTGATTCTCTCAACTTATTAAAATTAATGTTAATCTGGAAAAATTAGAACAGTATTTTGTTACCCAACAAACGAACCTTTACGATAGGGTTAACGAAAAAATAACAACAAATTTGTTGTGCACTAACCAAATATATGTATTGCTTTGAGGTTGACCTAAC
>NC_046660.1:71910373-71933523 GCF_010883055.1 Belonocnema kinseyi | reverse complement strand
TATTGATGAGAATAGATTGTAAATTTTAGACAATGCACAGCGCATTTTATATTACCAAAATTACGAGAAATGAATAAATATGGGTAAAGACCCCCTTAAAATATTTCTATAATTTCTTTTTATTATTTTGAAAATATTTTAACCACGTTAACAAAGGAAATCTTCATAATCTTAAATTTTATTTAATTTTATCATTTCAAGCTGGATCTGCCACCTGCTCTAGTGCGTAATGTTGACGTACTTTATATAACAAACAGAATATATGTGTGTAATATAAATCCTCGCAGTTCAGTTAAGCACTTTTCCTTAAAATAAAACTCACAAGAAAAATACATTTTTGTAACATAAATTTAAAAAAAGATGAAAATGAGTAATTGTTGTATCAGTGCAGTATTCTTGCTTCGGTATTAACTTTTTTGAAATAATAATTCCTGCATTTAGCGTCATATGGCCCCTGGGGCATCTAAATTAATTAATAATATCTATTCCTATCTTGAAAAGTCATAGTTATATAAATCGTTCCAAATATGTCCGTGACAATGTCTATTTTACGGAATATATAAGCGACAATCTTGCTTATCATACTATTTATTGTTCTTACGTTAAGTTACAGGCTTAAATCAAAATCCCTGAAATTAAAGACATCTGATATTTGTTTAAAAATCAATACCAGAGAATAATTTAAATATATTTTATTCTCAAATTGCAATTACTCTAGCTGCTTTCTTTTGAGCCCAATTTAAAATTAATTTTAGTATAACAAATTCTCATTATATTAATTTAATTTTATATAATTTTTTTCAATAGTTACTTTGTCGGAAGGTTATATTTAATCAAGATTAGAAAACATTTTAAACATTTAACTAATACAAAATTATACTACTTTAATAGATAAAATATAACCTCGATAATATAACCTCGATGTGTGAGGCAAATGAAGAAATGTCTCACAAACATTTGTTTTTCTGGTCCTTTTTATCTTAGGAGGAAAGAAAACGAAACTAAATCCGTAAGAGTATATTAATTTAACTTGAAACGAGGTTTTAAACACAAAATGCGAATTTTAAACAACTAATTTAAAAGTAGAGAATTGTTTTTGAATATAGAAATTATTATTATATTATTGCATGCAAATATTTATTCAAAAATATAAATATTTAAGTTTGTCACTAGTAAGTTAAATACATATCTTACATGGTAAATCGGGAGGTACGATCGTAGAAAAGGGAGTCGTTTTTTATTTTTTTAAGATCTCACCCAAGATATCAGGCAAAAAAGTTTTCGAAACGAGTTGTTTCATCAAACGTTAAGATCTAAAAAAAATTACTAAACTGGTACCGTGCAATTTTTTAAAGATTAGATCCTGGAGTAACTAGCTTTTGAAATCTAGCAATAAAAGCATTTGAATCCTCAGAAATCGATGTAAAAGTCCCTTGAAGTTTCATTTAATTTATTCCATTAATTTCTTTTAAAAATCAATTAATATTTCTTCTAATCTTTTATATACCATTCATATCCTGGATGCCTTTTTAAAATTATTTAAAATTCTCCGAAATCCTACAAAATCCTTTGAAAGCGTTTTATGATTTTGAAATTTGGTCGAATTCTTCGGAACCTTTTAAACCCTAGACCCCTTATAATCCTTTCAAACCCCTTTAAATTTACAAAATCCCTAAAATCTTTTAATGTCTCCAGTAACAAAAATCTAATAAAATTTGATATACAATCTCGAAATGTGTAAATAGCTTTCAAATTTCTTTGAAAAATGATGAAATCATTGAAATTTTGAAATCCCTTGAACAATTTTTAAGTGCCCTTCAAGCCTTGAAATTCATTGAAAATTTCAAACTCTGTTAAAATCCTCTTCAATCTGTTAAAAATTATTCTTTTTTGTTGGAATACTGTGAAATATGAAAAAGACTTAAATTTTTGTAACCTCTAGAAATATATAGCAATTCTTTACAATTATATGCAACCTTTTGATTTCTACTGATCCTGCAAATACTGTGAGATACCTTAAAATCATTTGAAATTCTATGATCCAACGAAATTCCTCAAATATCATAAAATTTGTCGAAATCTTTAAAAGTACCATATAATCTGTTAAATCCTTCGAAATGTTTAAAATCTCTCATATATTGTGAAATTCCTAAAAATATTTCGTAATCCTGTCGAGCGTCCTTAAATCTTCAATATCTTTTCAAATTCATTTAAACATGTTTTAATTTTTAAATCCTCTGGGACATCGTAAAATCCTTACCAATTCCTTGAAATACTTTAAAACGGAGTAAATTATCTTTAAATTGTTAATATATATTCAAATTTCTTCAAAAATTTAAAAAGAAATTTTGCAACTTCTAAGATCCAATGAATTTTTTAGAATCTTGCAAATGTATAAAATCTAAGAAATCACTTCAAATTGTTAAAACTTCTCGAAATATCGATTTTTGAGATGCCAGATGTATTATTTCAGATAATTTGGCTCAGCAGTTTCAAAAAATAGTTGCATCCGTGAAAAAGTCTTAAGGGAATATCACTTAATGGGTTTGTCTGTTGGATAACAGACGACTTCATTAACTTTTGAAATTATGTGCTTTTAATTACCACGCAGAATAAAGTAATGATAAAATTTTTTGCAGGACATTTTTAGAGGACTAAAGTTTCAGTCAGATAACTTTGCGTTGTTTAAGAGACATGTCTTGTCATACAAAAACAAAACAAAGTTTAACCGACATTTGATTAAAATTAATCCTGTAGAGTTATTTTTTGTTGCAGCGAATCTTTCATCGGAAATCGATATAAAGTTTATCTTCTGTTTTTTCTGTGCAGGAGAATATTCATTTTATGATACTTTCTTCTTTACTAATTAAATTTAAAGTTTCAGTTACTGGATAAACTGTTTCAAATTTGTTTAAAGTAAGAATAAATTAAACATTTAAACAATTTTATTGAATATTACGACAACAATGTTTAATTTAACAAAAATTCTAATGTGTGAGAATATGGGAATATGAGATCACGCGATGTTTTCAATTTTCTCTTTCAAATTTTCGCAAATTTAAAAAAGGAATAATTTATTGATAATTTAATTTAAAGCGAAGTGAAGACTTTTTAAGATTTCTAGCCTAAAATTCAAACAAATTTTAAGAATTGTAAAAGGTTTTAAGAGAATACAACAATTTTCGCAACACTTCTGGAAAAATTTTAAAGATTTTTTATTTTACAAAAGTTTTTCAGAATACTAATATTAAAGAATTTTTTCAAAATTTTAGGAACAATTTAAAAAATTTGTTAAATGTTTTAAAAGGTTTCAGGTTAATGAAGAGAATTTCTTAAGATTCCTGTGAAATATTTAAAGTAATTATAAAAAACTATAAAAAAGTTTTAAAATTGTCAAAAATGAATCCGAAAGATTTTCAAACGATTTTATGGAGCATTCGAATCAGTTTAAAAGATATTTATCATTTTTATTTCTTACCAGTTAAATTTTAAACAATTCGTGCATAAGGAACAATAGAATAAGTCACGCACTCCTAGTTTCTATAATAAAAATAAATAATTGAAATCACTTTTGATTACAAATATTCCAAATTGTTGCACTGAAATTTCAAATATGAAAATTTAAAATTGTTTAGTTCAAAATTCTTGAGCACAATTGAAATTTTTAATCCGTCAAATATTTAATATCGAATGTTTAAATTTGCAATATTTCTAACTTTAATTTGGTTAAAATGGTCAATATGTCAGGAACCGTCACATTATTATTTATTGTGTTATTTAAAAGAGAAAGGATTACTTTCTATGAAGAAAATGTCATTTTCTAACAATTCTTTTTTTTATTATTTTAATTTTTTACTCATCTATTGTTTTTCTTGCTTTTAAACAAATTTCTAAAATAATACGATAAATGAATAATGGGTTGACCTTTTCCAATTTAAAAAAAATACACCATTATCATATATAGTAATTTGTTTTACCATATCGAATAATACCAAAATTTTGATAGAAATTACAAGATTTCTTCTGAACGAATAGCAATAGCTGAAAAAATATACCACATGCTTATACTTTTTGACGTTTGAAAATTATTTTATGAATATTTCAGCTACGTTAAAAGTTAATTTAAATATTCTTAAATTGTTTAAATTGTATTATTTCTAACCCGATTTGCCACCTGTTTTGGTGCGGCATATTGACCTGCTTTACATAATAAACAAAATATTTGTATAATATAAATTGTAAATGATACAACTTTCTTAACACTATGCATAGCCAGATATTCCATAATTTCACAACTTCAGATCCAGAAAATAATTTCAGAAGAAATTCGTATTATAAAATAAATGCTAAAATGTGTACCTGTTCATGTCTTTATACGACGTTGATTAATCAAGAAATCAAACTATAAAATAAAAATGGGCATTAGAAAGTAGTAATATTATCTAATTAAAGTAGTATTTGACACGTATTATTTCTTATTATTTAATTGAGCTCGTTCCCTTAAAGTATAATTCATACACATTTATCGTGATGTGCCTCTCGGACTTCTAAAATTCCTATTCTCTAATGATAATAGGGATTGATACTTCATATGAGAAGCAATAAACATCTGTTACAAACCTTTGAAAATATTTCCGTAACCATTACTTTTTCCAGACCATATGAACGATAATTTTTCTGATCATTATTATAATTATCTCAATGTCAAGATCGGAAAAAGTTAGGCGCAACCTTGCCTATTCTTCAGCATGAAAGGAATAATAATATTATAGGTTTCATTGAGTAAGTGATCTTAAAAAATAAACATATAAATACATCATTTTAATTTACTTTAGACTAGTCTTGATTAAAAGTTTTTTAGAGAAAAGACTTCAGATCTTTAAAAAAAATTAATACTAGGAAATAATTTTGATATATTTAATTTTCAACGAAATTTCAACTTTATTGATGACTTCTTTGGCTACTCCCGATGGCCGTCCTTTATTTTAAGCAAAACTTAATTATTTTAAATTAATTTTCATTTAGTAAATTCTCATTATCTTATTTTCGTTTTGGATAATGTTTTTAATTTTTTATTAATTACTTTGTGACTGATCAGTATCAGTATCTTCAAATATTGTTGATCCAAGATCTATTAATGTGTATAAATACTTGCATAATTTTCTATGTAAGGTTTGAAAGTGACTTTTAATCATGACTGAAAAATATTTTAAAAATTGAAGTAATACCAAATTACATAACTTACACAGATAAAACATAACTACGATAATAACCTCGATGTGTAAGCCAGATGAAACAATCTTTCACAAACATGCGACTTTCTGGCGCCTCTTATCTAAGAAGGAATGAAAACGAAAGTAATTCTCAATCTTTCAAGTTCAACTTTTCTGGCCTCGGGCTTATTTAATAATTCAAAATAGTGAAATAAGTAGCGTTAATTAGAAAAAATATCAAAATAGTATGCTGAAATTTTTTAAATATTAAATTCAGAGGTAACTATTTTCGGAAATCTTGAGCAGATTATACATTTCCATAAAATTCCCTGAAATCCACTTGAATTCCTTAAAATACCCAAAAAGCTTCTGAAATCCCTTGAGAACCTTAGAATTCTTGAATTCTGTAGAAATCACTAGAAATTCCTCAAAATCTCTTACATGTAATTGACATGCAGCATACCTTTTTGAAATTAATTTTAATTTTCTGAAATCCTACGAAATCTTTCGAAAAACTTTAGAAATGTTGAAATCCCGTTACATTCTTTGGAACCCTTAACAATGCTCTAAACGTCTTAAAATCCTTTTGGATCCCTTAAAATTGATAAACCACCTTAAATCTTGTGAAATCTATGGTAACACAAATCCAGAAAAATGCTATAAAACATCTCCAAACCTGTAATTAGCTTTCAAATTTCTTTGAAAAATGATAACATTATTGAAGTTCTGTAAAATCCTCACTAAATTCCCTTGATATTTTGAAAATTCTTGGATTTTTGTAAAAGACCCTTAAATTTTTTTTAAACCATTGAAATTTTGAATAAATTTAAGGTTTCTGGGAAATCCTACAAATCAACGTTGGTCTAGTATAATTCCTAAAAGTTCCTTGAAATACTTTGAAATTCTGTAAATTATCTAAAATCCTTTGAAATCTTCTAGAATACACTAAAAACTTTGAAAACTTATTAAATCCCAGAAATTAGTTGAAATTTATTGAAATCCTTTGAAGTCTTTTGAAATCTTTAAAATATTGAAATTTCTCTATATTCTGTTTTTGAAATGAGGAATATGTCCTTTTGTATAATCTAACAAAGCAGTTGGCGTAAATAGTTGCATCCTTAAACAAGTGTTAAAGAGTGTCCATGGTGGCATGAATCCGAGGCCTCATGTTTACTTGTAACTTTAATAATTTCATGAGTTTCTGATTAATTTTTAATAATAAAGTTCTAAAATAATTTACATCTACATAATATTTATACAGAATACATGGAGATTTAGATTATGCAAAAATGATTAAATTATTATAATAAGATAGCTTGAAAAAAATTTAATTCCTTGTTTTCACATTTTCTCAAAATGATAATAAATGCTAATAATTATTTTAACGATTAAATGGGGCGCTAAAACGAAAATTGCAACAAACCTCCACCTGTAGATGCTAACTGTCCAGTACGGCCGAAACGAAGAAAACATCCAACTTCGAAATGAGAAATTTTAATTTTAAAAGTTCTAAGGGTTTTAAAAACAAAAAAGGGTTATATTCATGGCCATCCATCTTACGGTTGTGAGACGTGGCCACAGGTGTGATTTAAGGCGGTGCTACTGGGAGCCAGTATAATTTTTAGATAGCAGTTGCTCCCAGTGGGATCCTGCGCTAATTGTTCAACCTTTTTTCATAAATAATTTATATACATTTTTTATTATTTAAAATAAATATATGTTTTAGTTTTAATGTGAAATAATAAATAAGTCAATAGTCGTTTAATTCAAAACGAAATGTCGATTTTGAAAGATTTCTAAAAAACAATTTTAAAGCTCGATAAGAATTTTCAAAAGTTTTAAGAGAATGCAATTTTTTTAAGATTTCTCGGAAAATTTTTTATGATTTCTTATTCTATAGCATTTATTTCAAGCGTATATTTGAAAAGACTTTCAAAAATTTCAAAAGATGCACAAAATTAACGAAAACGAATATGGAAGATTTAAGAACAATTATTTTCAATTTTGAAGAGTTTTTTCAAAAATGCAAGACAATTTCGAATCATTGAAAAGATTATTTTTAAAAATTAAAAAATAATTAAAAATTCGGAATCTTTAAAACTTAAAAATAAATTTTTTTAATTTTATAAAAGCTTTAAAAATTTTTTAAGATAAGCATTTTCCCTTAAGATTTCGGGAAAAAATTCAAGCGATTTTTAATTTTTTCGAATTAATTTTAAGGTAATCTTCAAAAAATTATATAAGATGACAAATTATTTCCAAAGTTGTCGAAGCTAAATCCTAAAGATGTTGAAACATTTTCAGGAATAATTCGAATTAGTTTAAAACATATTTTGGAATTTTGAAGAGATTAAATATGCTTCAATACTTTAGAAGATTTAGAACATTTATAAAATATGCTTATTTTTTTAGCGTTAGATAATCTTAAATATGTTTTGAACTACTAACATTTTTCCTAACATTCCTTTAAAACCTTTAACACAAAAAAACTTAGTATTAGCATTCTTGATAGTTTTTTGACATATATGAAATCTTTAAAGATCTATTTGAATTTTGTTAACAATTCGTTTTTTTGGTTTAACAATTTATCTGATTTGTGAGAAATTTCATCTTTTTAAACAATTCAAATAGCAAATGTTTGGTTTAAATTAAAAACATTTTTTGGCTCAGGATTGAACTATTTCGTTGAATATTTTTTAGTTTAATTATAAAATATGATATTTTTCATTAAAAATTCAGCGGTTTTGTTTGAAAATGTAATTGTTTGGTTCAGAAGTCAACTATTTTTTTGAAATATTTTTAAAAGTTCAACTGTTTTTTATTTAAAATTCAAATCTTTTATAATTTAAATGACAATTATTACATTTTTTGTTAAACAACCTTTTTGACTTAAATTGCAATTAATTCGTTAAAACTTGAACTACTTTGGTGAAAAGTATTTTTTTTTATTCAAGATTCATAATTTTAATTGAATTTTTTGTCGAGTAGAAAACTAAGCCTCTTGATTAAAACTTGATGCAAATAAAAAATTGTTTATTTGGTAGAAACTTTACTTGTTTGTGTAAAATTAATTTTTGTATTCAAAATTTAAGTTTCCTGCCAAAAATCATCACTAGATAAATATTTAAAAATAGGAACGATTAACAATTACAAAAACCTCGAAATCTCAGTTTAGGCAGTGTAAAGTGTCAGGCCATCTTCCGAATCATAAAATAAATAATCTTTCAATTAGAGAGACAAGTCATGGAGTTTTCATGAAAAAGAACATGATTCATGGTTGGAAGGCGAGAAGCCCGTTACAAAACGGGGTCGTCGATAATCCGCGTTCTTTTCGAGCCTCCACCGTTGTAGAGCACCGAAATCCCAGCAAATTGAATATAATTTGATTTATACCGTGAGCATAATGAATACCCAAGCCTCCTTTTCCAGGCGTACCATACCAAAGCTCTATTCTTGATCTTTTCATTCCTCCAAGCTCTCTTTCCTGGTTTAGCTCTTTGCCTTTCCCTCCTCACGTCAGTTCATTTCTTTTTTTTACTCTTTTCCTATACTTACTTCTTGAAACCAACCTTTTTCGACGACTTCCAATTCGCTGTTTAAGAATTGCCTAGCTACCTGGGCCATTAACCCAAATTGTTTCAAAGTCGAGAGCTACATTTCAAATCCTTTTTGACTTTTCGAGCTCCCCATGAAAAATCCAACAAAATTGTGTACAGCCTTTTGATGATTTAAGAGGGTTAGGGAAATACGTTAGGTTATTCAAAACAGTTTTCAACCCTTTCAGTTTATCGTCATGGATCATGGCACCAAAAATTTCCTTTTTTTTCTGTTTTCCAAAAGAAGAAAATCCCAATAATTTTTTCAATCCGCAGTCCATGCCCCGAGCTTTTGAAATAAAAAAAAGGATTTAAAATGGGAATAATCGGTATTATTGTGACCGGAAAATGCCACAAAAAAATGCAAAATTGCAATTTTCTTTTAAATTCATGCTAAAGGCGGTCATTTTTGAAATTTTTTAGTCTAAATAATTTGTATTCGATAGATGCCGAGTATACAGGTATTTTTAAGCTATTTTGAACGGTATAAACAATCATTATTTATTTAAACAATTTTTATTCTTCTTAAAATCGTAAAAAAATTATAATTTTCTTACATTAATGGCACAATTAACGAATGTCCGAAATAATTTATTTTTCAAATGCATTTGGTAATTATTTCACTAATCAACAGATTTTAAGACCAATATTTTTTTTTTAAAGATTTTCTGAACAATTTTTATTTGTTTAAATTACTTAAATGTTTAAAATGAATTTTTGCCCCGGAGAATCAGAGAAGGTTATTCCTTTCTGCTATAAATGACACAATTAAGTAATGTTGATAGTACTATTTTATGATATATAGTAATTATTTAAACAATAATATTCATTTACATTATATTGCTTATTATTCAGCATTTCCTTATCGAAGAGTGTATACCATATATCGTGGATTAATGGAATCTTGTTATTAAAAAAAAAGTTCATGTAGATCTTCCCGAACATATATTAATATAACAAAACAGAGAAGTGATTTCAGAAAAAAAGACTATAATTTTCTTGGAGCAATTAAATTTTATTCGGTAAAAAATGTAGATTATACGTTCGTAGATAAAGAAATAGCAGTTAATGAGCGATTTAATGCAAGACATTCGAAAAAAGTAGATTTTTCTCCACCTTTTCGATAAAAAGGTTCAAGTGAGTAATTATTTAAATAATTGCGAAAGATCTTAAGCATAAGAATATTAATCTTAATATTCGTTAATAGTGTCAATAATTGCAGGAAAGCATAACTTTTCACGATTCACAGGCAAGAAAATTTGTTTAAAAAATTTTAAATTGTTAATAAGTTTCTAGATATCCTTAAGAAAAAATATTAATCTCGGCCTCCATGAATTGTGTCATCAATTTCAGAAAATAATAAATTCTTACGATTCTGAAGACAACATTTCCTCGAACAGATTAAAATTGATTAAATAAATGAAAATTGTTTAAATAATTAAAACTGTGGTGTTCGGGGTTGTTGAAATCCCAAAAAATTTTATTTCTTCCGCACATAACATCAAAAGTAGCCATAAACGTCATTTTTTGGGCATATAACCTGAAATATGTACAAATCCTTACGTGATGGGCCAATTCTGACCCCAGGTTCGTTTCTACGTGAAAATTACTGCGGAAATTACCCTCCACTTTCCAACAACTGACATGACGCCATTATTTGCAGGCCTGTGTAATTGCTTAACCAATTAAAAAGTATTTGAACAATTATCGAAAAGTCTTCACTCATCAATTCAAAATTATTCATTTTGAAAAATTCCAAGAAATACCCCTTTTAGGGGTATTTACTTTAATTCAGTTGTACAGTTGTACAGTGAAACTCTTCTATAGCGCTGACTTTGGGGCTTACGGTGGGTAGAAACTCAAACGAGAACTTCTTAACAAACACAAATTTGATCAAAAAATACGAGTTTTCAACTAAGCCGTTGAAATTTCCAACGAAAAAGATGACTTTCAAATAAAATACTTGAATCCTTTAAAAAAATGTTATATTGATAAAAAAAATAGTTGAATTTTTAAGAGGTGAAATTGCAAGCGACAAAGGTAACTTTTTAAGAAAACAATTAAATGTTTTAAAAATATATTTTTTAAACCATATAGGCGAAGTTTATACTATACACGATCGATTTAAAACCAATAATAATATAGTTTAAATTTTAGTTGAAAAAATTAATTTTCTACTGAAAAGGATCAAGTTTTAACTAGAAGCTACCAATTTTTAACTTGAAGAAAAAAAGATAAAAATTCAACCAAACAGTTAAACCCTTTAAAAAGTAGTCGAATTTTTAAACTAAAAGAGAATATTCCTGTATAAAATTAATTTATTGTAATAAAGAAGTTTAAATTTTACCAAAGTGATTACTATTACAATCGAGAAGATTAAGTTTCTATCAAAAAAAGACGAATTTATAACAAAATACACCAATTTTCATCGAAATATACTATTTACATATACGAATTTTAACCAAATATGAAATAGTTCAACTTTCTCAATGAGCTTTCCTCAATGAAAAGTTTAAAAGTAGAATTTTCAACTAAAAACAACCAATCTTTAACTAAAAGTAAAATAGTTAAATTTTCCACAAAGAAAGATCAATCCCCAATGCCAAATTAATTAGTAGAATTTTAAACAAAAAACTAAAGTACTTAAATTTTTAGCTAACACAAATATTTAATATAAGCTAGTAGTCGAATTTTCTACCAAAAAAAGATAATTGCCAATCAGAAATTTGAGGGAAGTAGTAGAATTTCCAACCAAAGAAGATTGTATTTATTCAGTTTGCCTTCAAGCCAAAAAAAGGATAAAAGGGCAGACATTTTTTAAAAGGCAGTGAATACTCTGCCGGCACCGGCAAAAAAATTCTTTGTCGGTACATAATTACGTCACATTGTTACATTTTTATTGTACATAACATCCCTGTGGGCACAAAGGTTGGCGACGTCTTTGCGACATCGTTACGACATATTTATGATAACTTTACGGCACCCTATGTCCATGTCGTTAAGGTGTCTTTACGATATTGTAAATAAGTCGTATGATCTGACGATGTCTTTACGACATCGCAAATACACCGAAACGACATGGACATAGGATGTCGTAAGGTTGTCGCTAAGATGTCGTAACGATATCGTAAAGACGTCGCCAAATTTTGCGCCCACTGGGATTATTTCTGCGAACGAGCATTATTTCGACCCCAAGGAGACCCTGGAAAAAGGTGAGGGTTTGACAAACATTCTTTCTGTGACCGACCAAAAGAGCGCCTTCCCACCCCACGATACCTTGGAAAGTGGTAGGGGTTTCTCCAACAGTATTTTTGTGACCGATCGAAGGGGTGCTTTTCCGCCCCCACGAGACCTTGGAAAGCGGTAGGTATTTGAGAAAAATTAATTTTGTGGCCGGTCAAATGGTTGCCTTCCCGCCCCCGCGTGACCTTGAAAAGAGGATGGGATTTGACCAACATTATTTCTGTGTTCGATCAAAGGACTTCATTCCCACCCACACGTGACCTTGGAAAGAGGAAGGGTTTTGAACAACGTTTTTTTTTGAACGTTTAAAGGGGTACCTTCCCGCCCCTATGTGAGCCTGGACAGGGGTCGCGGTTTGACCAAAATTACTTCAGTGACCGGTCAAAGGATTTCCTTACCGGCTTCACGAGACTCTAAGATGTTTGACAGTACTTTTGTTATGATAAAATTTTATTTTTTACCAGTACCTTCAGACAAACTCATTTTTAGAAGCGGCAGACATTGTTTTGTCGGCACCCGCAGGGAACATTTTTGCCGTTACCGGTAATTTTCTTTCCAATAAAAAATGTTTTTCCTCGTAAATTTTTTAGAGTTACTTTCAATTAATCCTATGGTTGTAAATAAATTGTATTAATTGTAAAATAGTCGTTGAAATTGCTTCACTTATCATGCACCGCTATTGTTTTCAAATTGTAAGCGTCAGTCTGAGCAGGCCAGTATGAACAGTTGAAAGGTATGTAAATTAATTAATTTATGAAAAATTCACGCTTTGATGAATAGGTTATTTCGAAATACATAGCTCGACGTCAAGTAATAATTTAGTTTAATTTCGTGTCGCTGCGCAACAGAGGAAAGAGTTCTCACTGAAAATTTAATAACGGAATCGCACCTGTTCCAAACAGTTCACGAAGTATGGAATATTGCAACGAATTCCTGCCCGGTTTTCTACGTATATAAGTACATTAATATAAGTGGCATGTATCGTCACACAAATTTGTATAGATTTACATTTCCGGTACGAAAAGGAATTTTATTCTGAAAACAAATATTTTTGTTGAGAATATGCATAAGAATGGGTTTAATATAAAAAAATTTGAATTCGAAATCACGACAAAGCGAAAAAGGAGGGTATTCAAATCCTGAATTTTCTGAAATTTTTTTTAACAATTGAAAATTATCTTCAAATTTTTTAAATTCACTCAAATTCTTTTAAATTCCCTTGAAGCCATCTATGTTCACTCAAATCTTCTAATTTCTTTGCATTTTTTGTATTTTAAAACTGTTGTATTTTGTTTAGAAGTAATCCTTTTTGGAGTAAAATTCCCATTAGTATATACTAGCTAAAGTAATCGAACATAATTTGACGTTATTCAGATTAATTCTATGAAATGTGCGGTAATCTTACGTAATGCAGACTAATACTGTAAAATAGGTAATACAAGGTAATTCGTGTAATTCATGGTATTCCATCCCCACTGGACTGAATTTTTAAGAGTTGTTTCTCCCGCGAAATAACCCGATACATGTCTTAAAAATTTGTTTTTGGACCTCTAGAAAAATGGTTAATGTTATTTATTAATTATAGTTAATAAGCTCATTATTTAGAAATAAGGCTTCTTTGCCTATTTTATCTAAAAAGAAATAAATATATGTAATTCGCTATCAGCGGTATGCAATCTTCTTTTATTCCACGAACAAGAACCATGAGTTCTCACGTGAATTGTTATAGAGTTTAATATTCTTCTTTCTTACAATGTACTAAACGTGCAATTCCCCTTTTCTCAGAAGAAAAGTATTCGCGGCATTATATTGTTAAGCTTAATAGCTAATTATGGTAAAAACTTCTTAAGAAGTTTCCTGTTCCTGTTTCACTTAACTTATAATCCTCCCTGTAACAAACTATGTACGTAGATATACTTCATACCAACGAGCTATATACAGATATATAGCAGATGGAATATACTTCCTCCTACAATCACTGAAATAATCAGATGCCCTCGGGATTCCTGGCTTTTTATGTCCGGCGTCCCTCCTTCGTTAAATAATCACTTGGAGCTTGGAATTCAATTTTTCGCATTTCCTGAATCACTTTTCACCACATATAAAGAATACACGAAATAGACTAACCAGGACAATTTTTTTGAAAGTAGAACACGTAAAGAGGTAAAGAAAAAGTCGGATAATGATACGGTTTTGAATTTAAATGATACTAGAACATTCAGCGCGCTTAGTTCTCACTAATTGCCCTTCGCTTTTTAAAAATGTAATAAACCCTTTTTATTCATTTTTTAATGTACTTAAAATCTTTTAATTATCTTGAATAACAACATTTTCTAGCATGACATAATGATCAGTAATATTAAACTTCTATGCATAAGAGAAAGTTTTTTTGAAGATAAATCACTAAAAGTACTAAGAAATTTTATTCATTGATTCCCATCACAGTTTTCGGGACACGAAGAAAATTTTGACATTAATATTCGCAATATTTAAAAATAATTATGGGAGCATTTTTTTTTTTTTAAATTTGGAGCGAAAAGGTGAATGTTCAGGAAGTTATTCTACTATAATGGCATATATTGGTATGTATTGGTATATATTGGAAATAATAAATTGGTTCAATTTTCAACTAAAAAGATTAATTTTTTACTAACAAATATAATTTTCCGTTACAAAAATTAATTGACAACCAAAAAAAGAACAAATAAAAAAAACAGTAAAATCTTCAACCATGCCTGCATAATTTTAATCAGACTTCTTTCATCACGTATTTTTAACTCAAAAACATTAAATTTTTACAAAAAGAGATTAATTTTCTAATCAAGAAGATAATTTCTAAGAAGGTAGCTTAACTTTTTAACCAAAGAGATCAATTTTCATCTACAACGATAATACTTCTACCAAAACAAAAATAAATTTTTAAACGAAGTAGTTCAAATCTAAATAAAATAGTTTTGAATTTTTAACTAAAAAAGATCAAGCTTTAACCAAAAATAGAACTGTTAAATTTTCTAGAAAAGAGATTAATTTGCAAACTGAAAGAAATGAATTGTTGATACAGTTATATTGCGGGTTAGATGAGCAATCTGTATGGCTGGAATAGACATATCGATGACAAATATAACACGCAATATAATTGTACTACCAGCAATTCATGTTTTTCAGTGCAACAACAAAAAAAAAGCAATTTCAATTTTTTTGCTAAAGAAAAGAAATTTTTGAATGGTTGAATTTTCAAGCAAAAGAATTTATTTTTAATAAGAAGGTGACATTTTTAAAAGGAAGAAAGATGAAATTTTTACCAATTGTATCCAAATCGTTGATTTTTCTACAAAACTTATGAATTTTAAGAACAAAAATATGAATTTTTAACAAAATAAAAAAAAACATTTGAATTCAACCAAAAAAGACGATTTTACGATAAAAAATGAAACAAAATTGCAACCGAATCATTGATTTCCATAAAAGAGTTCAATTTTCTACGAAAATATTTATATTATAAACTAAAAAAGACAAATTTCAACAAAACTTTTATCAAAACAATTAAATTGAAAGATTTAATCTCAAGCAAAAATATGAAAGTATTCAATCAAAAAGATGTACTCTAACAGCAAATATTTGGATTTTCTTGTTGGGTTTTATTTATTGACATCGCATTTATACAAAAAACAAGAAAAAGACGGTTATAAAACTCCAAGTTAATTTTCCAATGAGCTTTTTCATTTCAGAATACACACTTTTATTCAGACTATAAATTGTTTGTTTTTTGGATTACTTAATTTTTTGGAAACTTGTTTTCATGGAAAATATTTTATAAACGATTTAATTAAACTGTTAGTAATATATTAAATATAGGTACTAATGCTTATGTTTTCTGTAAATTCTATATATTACAATATAAACATTGATAATGCTATTAGATTATTTATTTGACATCTACACGATCTACTCTGTATTTAAAATTATCTACATACAGCATATTATTACAGCCTAATTCGAGTTTTAAAATATATAAATAACAGGAAAAACTATTATCTCAAATTTCAAATTTGCTTTTCAACTGCAATTTCGTTTATATATTTTTTCATTTTTATTAAGTTAACCTATGAAGTAATGGTAAATACTTTATGTTTATTTAAATTACCCAGGCGGAAAAATTATATATAGTTTATATATAGTGTGAAGCTTTATATATAATATTCATTTGTTTTATATAAAAAATGTATAAAACAAATGGATATCATATATAATTCTTCACACTATGTATAAACAATAAATAATATTTCCGCCTGGGTATTCACCAAAGAAAAGAGTTTTTTACAAATACTAAAATATAGGTTTAAGCATTTATTTTAATATCCTCATACAAATATTTTGAATTGGATTGTCTCAGCTGCTCATAAACACGATGAAAAAATAGCAATAAACTTATTATTTGCGAACTTGATCTTACATAAATAAATTGGTAATACTTTCAGTTACGCTTCTTATCTCATTCTGTAATAATATATATACACGAACCAGACGAGCATCGAATTTAATTATGTAAAATTATGCACGTTTTAGAGATAAAAAACACTATTCCTTATCACTTAAATTCAGCGCAATAAGTACTTCCTAGTCTAATAATATTAATAGAAGGCCAGCAAATTTTTTTTGAAATTAGGTATCAACAATAAAAATGTTCAGAAATGAAAAAAGACTTTATACTGCAATATTTTATTTTTGGCCCCTCATAACAGTTTAAAGAATTTAATTAATGTTCCGAGATTGCGTGAAGCCGCAATAAGTTGAACAATTATTTTAATTGACCGACCGGTTTATACTTTTTATTTTAATTGGTGTAAGGTGGCGTACCACGTCTAGTATTTGACTAATTGAATTGCTTAGACGGAATTAACCAATTGAATTAGTTATTTTTTGCGAATTATCATTTACTGAGTTCCTGCTTCTACAATTAGTTAAATTTGACTGCTAATTAGTTTAATTTAACTACTTCAGATTTAGCAAGAAGAAAAATAAATTTTTGCTACAATCGCAAACAAAATTTCAGTAAATTATTTGAGCTGATATTTGATCTCGAAGCAAAGTTTCCACTTAATAATTGAAAGACCTATTTTAATACAAATATTAATATTTAAGGTGCTTTGATGTTTACTTTATCATTCATTTTGGAAAAATTTGAAGTAGTTTATCCAATGACCTGATTTTTTGGTAAAACATTTGAAAAAAAAATAAAAAACCTTTTTATTTTAAAACTTTTAAAGAAACTCTTGACATCATTTTTAGACCTTCAAATAAAATGAGTGGACAAAAAGTACTTTTTCAGATATCTACTTCAAACTAGAAAAAAAATCTCTTTGGCTTCTGGAAATTTTTATCAAAAGTTTTGTAGATGAAACTTTTTAGCATTTAGAAGTCAGTAAAAATTGAGACAACTTCATCGCTAATATGCTAAAATATCTTATTCGCAATGTCAATAACATATTTATCTAGTAGTTAATCTTTATATGTAAATTTAATTATTATAACTAAGTTTTCAAATTTTATTCGAGTTTAGGGAAAACATATTTATTGTAGCTAAGCGAATTTCATAAAATCAAAATTATCAAAAATTAGACCTTTTATATGGTTAAGGAAATATGTAACTCTTTTTTTAAAGATTGTAGTTTAAAAAATTTTTTATTGATCTTTGATTAATTGGATTGTATGGTATGTTGCTTGAACGAAAAATATTCTATTTTATATTTAAAAGTTCTAAAGAGATTTATTTCATTAAAATAAACATTTCTGTGTTGAAATGTTGTCACAGGCTTATACTGCCCAACATATCGAAGGCATTTTTGGTTAGAGTTGGATTTTTAGTTGATCATTTTGCACGGGGCTGTCCCGGTATATATCATCAGTCAGGGACGCATTTTTATAATGCAATCAAGTGATCTGATGAGAGCAGTCTGCCGAGACATTGGACAAAGCCTGGTTTTTACCCCATCATTGACGGACTGGGTTGCAGTCAAGTACACGATGGGAGGACCTACAGCTTAAGGTGGGTTCCGAACCACCAGAACCTCGGTAAAGGTACATTGAAAAATTTCCAGAGGTACCGGCTCAGGGATCGAACCCCGGACCTCTGAGGTGAAGTCCGAGTGTCTAACCAACTGAGCCTCCGAGGCTCTATTGTTTCTATTATTTCATTGATTATTACTATTATTATTGAATAATTGAATATAATATTTAGATAACGTCACGTTTCCCATAAGCCTGAAGTTTTTATGAATCTATGTATTTTTGAGACGAAGTTTTCATTTATTTTATTTCGTTTATGGAACATAAGAGAGTTAATAAAACAAAAAGTTTCGAGATATTCTTCGAAAATGGCATTATCTACCATTGAATCTATTTTTGAGAGGAATTTTTCGTTCAATTAGGTTTCGTTACAAAACATAAGAAAGTTAATAGCATAATCAGAAAAGAAATCAAGGGTCACGAAGCTTAAAATCTTTCTTTAAAAAAAAATAGAAGAACACCTCCAACCAATTCTCAACACGAGTTTTTCACCAACAATAGTTTCGAGCTATTACTTTAAAATGGCGCCAAGTATGGATGACTCTATTTGTGAGGCTTTTTTCCGTTTATGTTTGCTTGTTCAGAAAACATAAGGGAGTTAACATAAGAAATAAAATAAATTAAAAATCACGAATGTTGCAATTTAAAAAAAGCAATAGAATCAAACCTCTAACGAATCGTAAGCAAAGATTTACCGACAAAAATTGTTTCACGACAATAATCGAAAAGGGGACTATGTGCAGATGAATCTATTTGTTAAACGAATTTTTTATTTATTTCCGTTTGTTAAACAAAACATAGGAATTTTTCTATAATAACCAATAATGAAGCCAAGAGTCCTGAAGTTGGCCGTCTTTCTTTTTAAAAAACGGAGTAGAGTGACACATTCATTCAATCATAAACACGGGTTTTTCGGCAACAATAGTTTCGAGATAGTTTCAAAATATTAATCGAAATTAGTGCCATAGACATTTTGTAATTGTATATTTATTTTAATGAACTTTGAAAGATTATATTCTCTTTTTTCAGAGATGCATGTCATGATGCCTGGACCCAGTTACGAAGGTCGCCCATGTTCGGTTGCATTTGTCCAAACAACCATATGAAAAGACGCTGCGATCGAATCTTTTCAGTTGTAAACCATAACCCATGCATCGGTGAGTATTCTAAATTTTTTTTAAGTATTAAAGAAAGAACATATACAATGTACATTATACAGTCGCTTCTACTTGAGTATCATAAAGTATGATTGTTGATGTTTTATTACGTAATATCCAATGCGACAGTACAACATTATTTTGGTTAATATTTTATCTTTCTCTTTCGCAAAATCCATGTATCTTTCTACAAATTATTTTGTGTCTGTTTGTGCTGCCAATCTCGTCAATTCAAGGTGCAGAGAAATATTTTAAGGAAAACATTGTATGTCCAGAATGTTATTGGCAATTTTTTCATACCTAATAAAATCACTCTGGAAAAATAACCAAAATACAATTTTCAACGTAAACTATATTATCATTTTTTGTTGCCGCAACGAAAACATATTGTTATTATATATTTTATTTGGTTCTGAAGATACTTAAGACAATGAATTGAAATGGATTGCAAACGCTCAATAAAGTAAGCCATTGTACAATTTTCGATTAGGGAACATTTAATGATTAAAATAGAATTTAAACGATCTAGAGGCTATTTTTCACTCCAAATATTTTTCATAAAAATTTGCAAACCATCCAATATAATTGTCCGTATTATCTTTACAAAATGTAATTACTTATTAACTGATAATCTCAAGGTCAATATGATTAAAGTAGAATAATTAGAGTTTTGAATTGGAAAATTCAAAATAGTTCAATTTTGACCTATTCAGAATTAAATAGATTTTTATTGAGGAAATTGTAATTAAACATGTTTAAATATTTTTTAATAGATAGGTACCATTTTGTCTAGAAATAAATAAAAAAGTTTTTCCCGATGATTCTTTCTTATGATATATTCAAGCTTATTTTTTACAAAATAATCAAACTGCACTTTTGTTTTTTGAAAATTGTTAATTTCTGAAATATCATAAAAAGGGTGTTTAAAAACGCATTTATAGTGGATTTCCTAAGAATTAGATCCTCTTAATTGAAAAATAGTCAAACAGTGCATCTACTAATACCAATTGAATAATTAATACATTTTCAAATTGTAAAGCCTCATGACGTAGAGTTACTGGAAATACCTTTTTAGTTGATCCAGTGAAAAAATGAGCGTTTCCATAAAAAATAGTCAATCTATGGATTACTTTATAAAAATTGATTAAATAATTAGCATTTAATGTAAATTTGCACAGATCTATAGTAGAATTCTGCAGAACGACATTTTTCGAATAATTCCGTGAAAAAATCGACCCCATTCTCTGCAAACTAGTCAAATTATTTTGTTTAAAAAGTTACCAAATTGCATCTATTTTAAGTAACATTTCTTCATTATTATCAACTGAAAATTAATACCAGATAGTTCTGGTATAAATTTACTACCTTTTTTGTAATAGATCTGAAAATTTTGGGCATAGAATTGATGAAATTGATTGGTTTGGTAATTAAATATGTTATAATAGGTAAGCCATTGACTTGTTTAATAAAGCATGGTGGTAGTATCTGAAGTAAATCCCATATACAATTTGAAAAAATGTTGCAAACTTGTTTTCACCAAATCTTTAAAAAAAAATTAAAATTTTTTATAGCATTATCCTATTAAACCCCATAACAGTCTTTTGGGCATCAAAATTGGTCAAGTCATTCTCGAGAAAATTATATTTGCATTTTTCACATAAAACTCCCACTCCTATAAAATAAAAAAAAAAGTTATAATCTTTTTAGGAATTGAACATAACATTATTTCAGTCTTTTATTTAATCAGGACCAAATTATACTATGTTTTTTATTAAACTTAACAAATATTCAAATATTCTCTGAAAAGGCAATGGAGATTGTTTATTTTAGCTTTAAAAGCTTTTAGCCATCACATAAAGTTCATATAAATTACTCAGTGAACGCTCAGTGCTTGATTTTCTATACGAGCTGCTTGTTCATTGAATACCTTTTATGTTCAAGTTGTGAGCTTTGATTAAATTTTTTAACAATTTTAGTAAAAAAAAACATTTTTATTTGTTAACAATTTTAGTTATGTTTTAGCTCCATCTTTTATAACCTATAACTTTTCTGTAACTGAATCTACCGATTAAGGTTGATTTGAAGTAATTCATTTATATTAAATAAAAAGTTAGAAGATATATTGACAAGTTTCGTTTTTCAAATAAATGAAAAATGAATTTAAATATACAAAATTTAAAAAAAGATAAATAGAACAATCTTAGAGCACTTTCATTCTATCAACTTGTAACCAGATGTTCCATTTCATAATTTTTTAAAAACGAAAATTAACGTTTATCAAAAGGGGCTTATTATTAGCCCCACTGTTTCAAAAGAGTAGGGCAATGTCAAATGTTAAGCATTTAAAATTAATCTATTTTAATAAAAAGAATCTGAAAGATTTCAAGGGAATTTTTTTTTATTTCAAAAGATAACAAAAATAATAAAAAAGTAGAATGCTTTTAAAAGGCATATAGAAGTTTAACAAAAAATCTACATAATTTGGAATTTGATTTAAAATATCTAAAATCCTAAAAAGTTTTTTTGAAATTTTATCGAGAGTCTGAGGAAAATCCTATTTATATATTTACTTTTAAAACCCAAAAAAATAAAGAAATAAAAAAATAAATGATCAATTATTTGAAATTTTTCTTTTGTATTAACAGTTACGTTTTAAATAAAAAAATAAAGTAACACAGACTTTTGTATAACAAGAATTTATTGACTTTTTATATTTTTTTTCATAAAAAATATCTTTGGGTTGTTGGACAAGAATTACTAATTTTTTTTTAAATCGTAGAAAAATGTTTTCAGTAGGACATAAGCCTTTTAGAAAAATTTTAATAACAATAACAATATGGATAAATTTAACAGTTTAATCTCAAGTTTATCATGAAACTGCAACTTTAGGTGTGCTAATACAAACCTTAAATTTTTTCATAACGAGCCAAATTTGATTGTTACAAAATAGGTGATCATTATCTAACCAAACGGACCAAATTTTGGATGCAGAGTTTTAGAAAAACTTAGAAAATCGTATTATAAGGTACAGTACTAAACAAAATTGACCGATGAAAACCTACTTTCAATAAATTTGTTTAAAAAATAAATCATTAAGAAACTAAAGATTTTTATAGATATTTAAAAAATCTTATTACTCTTTGGAACAATGTTAACTTCAGAGATTTTTAATGTTGAATAAATAAGACTCGATGTTTAACGATTACTTCGGGTTAGTCACTTTTCGAAGAAGAAAGACATCTTGCACAGCCAGAATTAGAACCTGGAAAGGTACTATGCATTAGTACAGCGCTAAAGAATTAGGCTACCTAGGCCTGAGCACATCTGAGAAAGAAATCTGTGAAGAACAAGAACAAATCTGCGATGGCCTCGGTGGCGTCATTCTTTAAAGTTCTACTCACTTACAGTGGCATTCCTCATTCAAATCTGAGGTTAACCCTCGAACTTTGCAATCAACAATTATTGTCAGATTATAGTATCCTAAATAATATTAAGGTTTTAGAATAAGCTTTCGTTAATTACTGTGATTCTGTCGATGAGATTCCCTCTAATGCGTCCACTTCACCCCTATTTACCGTTCCCGTTAACACCATAGATTCCATCCGTACACAGTCAGAATTGGAAACAATGATTTCCTTTGATCTCAATCGCTCACCTTGGATTGGCGAGGCTTTATGTTTCGTATCTCTTGATGGCATATACATATACACGCATAAACACCAATGGCGACAAGCCACTCTATTTTGATTGGGGGAAACACAGCGTAAGTATCGTGAGTGTATGTAAATCTTCATCAATGTTTAGATATTTCGCTTACGGTTTAGGGACCATCCACAAACTAGGTTTCAAATTTTGCTCCATTTTTGACACCCACG
>NC_046660.1:71909911-71910363 GCF_010883055.1 Belonocnema kinseyi | reverse complement strand
AACTTTTCCGTTGGATAAACACGGTCTTCACGTCATTTCTGCGTCATTTGCGTGTTCTTAGTGAGTTCAGTTTCGAATATGTCTCTACATAAAACGTATTGCACCTGCCAGATTTTTTTGTTCTCATTATTGTAATTCCTTGCGATCATTTTAAGACAAAAATGACAAAAACCTTTGAAGTCGTACTTTTAAACAACTTAATTTTTGACATGTGGATGGGGTGTTAAGTATAGTTTCGTCAATATAATACTGAAGTGGTAAATAACTGGCATAAACTCTTTATTTCATTGCCTGAAAAGAGGCTCTATATGCTTAAAATTTTGCGACAACAAAATTCCTTGAAAAATTCTAAACATTGTATTAAAATTTTATCTTTTTCAAAATTTTCCTTTACAGTATTTCTGAAGGAGTAGAAATGCTCTAATAGCAAGAAAGATCATGCAATTTCCTGC
>NC_046660.1:71868442-71909811 GCF_010883055.1 Belonocnema kinseyi | reverse complement strand
ACGTGAAGCTTTTTTTGAAATTTCTTGCTTCTGCTTCAGTCGACAAAAACAAATTTACTTCAAATATTACTAAATGAAGTAGAAGCAAGAAATTTGAAAAGAAAATTAACGTCTCTATTACTTCCAAAAAAGAAAAAACGCATTTCTATCATAGCCAAGCATAGAATTTTTTTATGCTTTGATTAAATGCAGTCTTCTTTAACTTATTTTTTGAAAACTTTTAACTGTGATGCAGAGGAACTAAGTTATTTTACGCAAACTAAAATTAATAATTTTGGTTTCAAATTTTTATATTAATAACAATCTTTGACACCTATATTTCCTAAACTATCGGAGGTTTCATATTTTTCTTATTTTGAAGGGAATTTTTTACTTATCAGTTCACACATATACTATGCCTAACCCTCTTTTTAGCTGATAAAATAAAGAGTTTATGGCAATCTTTAACTACTTCACTATTGTTTTTACAAAAATGACCTTAACAGCCCACCCCCTTCATACAAAATTTAGGTTGTTTTTTACGGTCGAAGCCTGCCTTGTTACGTAAGTATACGATGAACTATAAGATTTTGTAATCAATATTGAAATATCAGACTTTGCCATCCAAAACGTGAATGATTGAATTTTCAAACAAATATGATCACATTCAACTAGTTTTTAACAATTTTACACACAATTTTTTTTTTTTTTTTTTTTTTTTTAAGCAAATAGTTAAATTAGGGATGTGAGGAACGAGAAAAGGGTGTCTGAAAGGGATGTGAGGGGTGAAATAGGGCAAAGAAACTGAAATTTTAGGGCATCAAGCGACAGCAGCCTTAAGAGACATGTGTTGGCGGCAGTGCGTACTTTTGTGTATGGATAGGTTTCAGTTACCCATGGACGAGCGGGAGGCGGACAGCAAGAGTACTGGCAATGCTGGTATTGACTTCAATACCAGCACTGCCAGTACTCTCGCTGTCCGCCTCCCGCTCGTCCATCGGTAACTGTAACCTATCCAAGGGAAAGGGAGAGAGCATCCAGTGCAAGTAAGGGAGTGGATCTCTTGAAGAGGAAAAGGGAAAGCAAAGAGAGTCCGGAGAAAAGCGCACTAGAGTGTCCTTTTAAAAGAAGCGTACGCACACGTAGGTCAACCCTTCTCCCCTAAAAATGAAGGGGCAGACGAAGAAGGAGGCTATCAGTGTGCTGATAAGCAAGATCAGAGGGTTGAGGGAGGACGTAAGGGCGGCTAGTTATCAGATGGAAAGTATGAGGGAGGACCTGAGGGTAAGAGATGAGAGATGGAAAAAGGAAGTAAAAGAACTGAGAGGGAAAGTAGAAGGGTTTCAGAGGGAGTTGGTGTCGGTAAGGAAGAAAAAAGAGGATAAAATAAAGGAGATGGAAGAAGATATTAGGGTGTAAAGGAAAGAGCGGAAAAAAGGCTGGAAAAGATGGAGGGCAGATCGGGAATGGAAGCAGTTGACATGGGAGAGGGCGAGAAGCAAGTATCTGGGAGAGATAGGAGAAATAATATAGTGATAAGAGGATTAAAGTTAAAGAGCGGGGAAGAAAGGGTGGGGGTGGAAGCGCTGCTACAGAGCATAGGGTGGGTCAAAGGCAAGGTAGGAAAAGTTAGGATGGAAGGGAGAAAGGAGAATGAAAGGGCAATGGTGGCATTGAAGAGCTAAGAAGAAAAATTGGGGGTAATGCGTAACAAAAATAGAATGAAGGATAGTAAGGTTTTTATCGATCAAGATTTGACGAGGAAGGAAAGGTATGTTCAGAAAATGCTAAATGACAGGGCTAGGAAGAAGAGGAGCGAAGGGAGAGCCGCGAAGGTAGGGTATCGGAAAATAAAAATAGACGAGAAAATATGGGTATGGGATGAGGAGAACGAGGAATTAAAGGAAGTGCAGGGGAATTTATTTTGGGGAAGTAGGAGGGTGGGAGTAAAACAGAGTGGAGGATTGTTAAAAGTGTTGTACTGGAACGTAGCAGGGGTAAAGACGAAAGTTGAGGATTTCTGGAGGTATATTCAGGAATTTGATTGATTAGACTGGTAGAGAGAAAGGAATGGGATAGAGTAGAGCGAAAGTTGCCAAGGGAGTATAGGTGCAGGCTACAGGAGGCGGTCAAAGTAAAAAGGAAAGGAAGGGCTAGTGTGGATTATAACAGGGGTTAGGGGTGGATTAGAGGAAGAATTTCATAGAGAGGGAGAAGGGGAGGACGTGCAAATGAGGGTTGTAAAGATAGGAGGGGCGATGTATAAGTTTGTGACTGTGTACAATAAGAATGGAATGGAACGGATTGAAGAAAGGGTAGAAAACTTACTAGGAGAGAGAGATGAGGGTTTAGTGGTAATGGGGGGGGGGAGACTTTAATGCGATAATTGAGCGGGAAGGGAGCCTGTACCGGGAAGGGGAGAGCTTTGAAAGAAAATCAAAGGATAAGATAATAAATAAAGAGGGGGAGATTCTAAGAGACTGGATATAGGATAGAGGGTGGGCGGTGGCGAATAGTATGGTAAAAAGGGACGAAGTGGACATAAGCACGTATGTGAGTAAGAGGGATGTATCGGACTATGTGATTATGAATATGCCAGGGTGGGAGGAGATAGAGAAATTCGCAGTGGAAGGGGGGGGGGGGTGAAATCAGACCATCAGCCATTAGGATTGTGGATACAGGGGGTGGTTGGGGAAAGGCAGGGTACGGAAGAAGGGACGTTAGGGGAGAGGGTGTCATGGACGAGAGAGGCGATAGAGAAGTATCAGGAGCAATTGGGCATCGTAAGCTTTGAGTGGGAGTCTGTGGACGAGATATGGAAGGATCTACAAGAGAAAGTGAAAGTTTGTGTGCAAAAGAAGGTATTTAGAAAGAAGAAGAAAGGAATGGTGAAGCCGTGGTGGGATAGGGAATGTAAAATGATAAAAAGAAAGGTGAAAAAGAAGTACAGGATGTGGAAGGAGGGAACCGCGAAAAGAGAGGAGTACGTAGCAATGAGGAAGGAGTTTAGGGCGATGTGTAAGAAGAAAGTGCAGGAAAAAGAAGAAGAGCTGGAAGAGCAGTTGAGAAGTGGTAAGACAGAAGGGGACGTGTGGAAGATAATCAATAGGTTTAGGAAACGTAAGTTGGGGATAAGTGAGAAGATAGGGAGCGACAAATGGAGGAAATTTTTTAAGGATTCATTCCAGGAATCAGATACACGAAAGAGAGATGAGGGGGTTAGAAGAACGAGGGAGGTAGATGGAGAGGAGCTGAACAATGAGGAGATAGAGAAGCAGATAGGGAAATTGAACAAAACTAAGGCAGCAGGGATGGACGGGGTAGGTAACAAAGCGTCGCTGTTTGGCACACAAGAGTTAAGACAGAGGCTGAATGGCGTAGTAAAAAAAGTATGGAGGGGGAGGGATTCCCAAGAGGGTGGAGAAAGGGGTTGATTGTACCAATGTATAAGAAAGGGGATAGGGAGAGGAAGGAAAATTGTAGAGGAATTATGCTCATGAATACTGCGTACAAAATATACGCGATGGTGGATAGAGAACTAACCAAAAAGGGTGCCAAAGTGTACGCGTTTGTTGTAGATCTAAAGAGAGCGTTCCCTTCGGTAGATAAAGGGAGGTTGTGGGAGGCAATGGAAGAGAAGGGAGTGAAGAGGAGCCTGATCGAGAGCATAAGGGAGGTATATGAGGATGCGAAAGATAGGATGAGACGAGGGGAGCGAATCTCTAAGGGATTCTGGATAAATAGGAGGTTGAGGCAAGGGTGCTCACTTAGGCCAACGCTTTTTGCAATTTTGATCGTGGATATGAAAAGTAAGCTAGCGGCCGGAGTGGTAGGACTTGGACAAGGTAAGGTACTTGGACAAAAACAGGCTAAAGTTAAATGGGGACAAGTGGAAGGTTATGGTGTTCAGGAAAGGAGGTGGGGGAGATAGGAGAGGGGAGTGTAAGTGAAAGGGAAAAGCGGTACAGGAGGTGGAAGAGTTTGTGTACTTGAGCTTCCTGGTACGAACGAATGGGGGAGTGGATGGTCATATAAAAGAGAGGATGAGAAGGGCAAATGTGGTGATGAGGCAGATGTCGGACCTGGGGGAGAGGTTGTTCACTGATGATTTTGTAAGGAGAATGAAATTGTTTGATTCGCTAGTGATGAGTGTCTTATTTTACGGAGTGGAGGTGTGGGGTTGGAAGGTAAGTATGGAGGTAAATAGGATACAGGAGAGGTATGTAAAGTTAACACTGGGGTTCGCAAGGAATACGCCGAACTATATTGTCAGGAGGGAGATAGGAAGAACGAGTTTAGGGATTATAACAGAGACTCGAGCGTTTAAATATGAGGAGAAATTTTTGGAAGAGGGGAGAAGTAAATTGAGTAGGGAGTGTTGGTGGGAGAAGGAGAACAGACGTAGTGGCGCAAAGATGGAGGTAGAAAGAGAAAGGGATTTTAAAATGAATTGATTGTAGATGGATGAAGTTAGCAGGAGGCACGAGGAAGGAAGGAAGGTATATTAGTTGGTTCAAAAGAATGGCATGGAGAAAGAGAAGGCAGAAGGAGAGGAGAGGATAAGAGAGTTAAGGTTTAACGGAAACTATGTGTGGAATATGACAAGGGAAAGTGCGCAATATTTTTGGGAGAAAGGAGAAAGTCAGAGACTTATAGCGAGAATGAGATGCGGTTACATGGAAGGTTATAGTAGGTTCTGGCTTTCTAGAGGGAAGAGAATGTGTGAACTGTGCGGGAAAGGGGATGCGAAAGTTGATCACTGGCTGGAGGAGTGTGAAGAGATGGAAAGGAGTGAGATATGCATGGAGGTATTGTTGCATCAAAGGGGGGACAAAAAGGCAGTAGCATGGGTGAAGGCGGTGTTGGGTAATATGGAGAAAAAGAGAAAGGAAGGAGTGAGAGGTACAGAGAAGAAAATAGTATTCAAGTATTAGGTGTCAGCTGCGGAGACAGAGGCTGATAATGCGAGGCATAGCGATAAAAGAGCAAAATGCGTGCGAGGCAAGGCGAGACGCAGCGGGGAAGGTTAGGCTATAGAAACGAGCGGATTAGCTATAAGGTGTGGATGGATGGTACTTTGTAAGAAATAGTTGAAAGAAAATTTTGTAAAAAAAAATGGAGGTGTAAGCAAGTCAATTTCTTAAGGCCAGCAGGCTGAAAAATAAATATTTATCTATCTATAAAATGTTGTCACAGGCTTAAGATGGTTACTGCCAAACATGTCGAAGGCATTTTTGGTTAGAGTTGGATGTTTTATATTCTCAGTCATGAGAGTTTAATGTAATCGTTCAAACTTTCGATCTCTAGTTTTTAACGGATCTTAACGTTTCGGATCGCACAGAATCCGAAAATCATAACATTGTATCGGTGTCTGTCTTTTTGTATGTCTGTCTATCTGTCTGTATGTCTGTATGTCTGTATGTCTGTCTATATTTATGGTTACCTGAATGTTGCAGCCACGGTAACTTGTGAAGGATTTGTCCAATCGAGTCGACCGTTGATACACTTCTCATGATTCTCAAAATGAAGGTTGAGTTCGTGAAGCAAATATTTTTTAACAAAATTAAAAAATTTAGATCATTTTCAAAATTTGAATTTTGTTTCCACATTTCAAAAATTGTTGTCAAAGTTTCTTATAGATTGGTAGAAGACTTGCAAATTATCCAAATAAGATTTTCCATTTTTATAAAAATTAGAAAAATTAGAATTTTTTTAACATTTTCGAAATTTTCAAAAAAAGGAAAAAAATTGTAATTGGTTAAGAAATATCAATCCAAATTTCTACTATATATAAAATATATGTATTTTGAAACTATTCCTATAACATTTCTTAATTAGAAGAAAGTTCCACAAGTTGGATCATTTAAAAAAATATGCCATTTTTGTTTAAAGAGATCCCTAAGTTTAAAGCGTTGATTTTAGTAGATTTAAACAGGATTTACAAATTATTTTGCTGAAGTTGTTCAATTTGACACAAATTATCGATCTTGAAGCGCGAGTTTCGTAATGAGAAAGTAATCATCAAAGCCGTAGGTGCTTCGAAGAATCTTCTTTAAAAATAAATCAAAAAAATTGCACTTACAATTAATGGCTGTAATTCCTCAAGAATTTAAATCGCAGTTTTCGATTTTAGTTATAATATTTATGATATTTGAGAAAATGCAGTTAAATTGCACGCATTACACGTACGAAAAAAAGAATTTTTATCATGCAATGAAGTGATCTGATGAGAGCAGTGTGCCCCGACATATTGGACAAAGCCTGGGTTTCACCCCATCACGCACGGACTGAGTAAGAGTCAAGTACACGATAGGGGAACCCTACAGCTTAAGGTGTTTTCCGAACTACCAGAACCTCGGTAAAAGTACATAAAAAAATGTCTAGAGGTACCGGTTCAGGGATCGAATCCCAGACCTCTGCGGTTAAGTCTGAGCATCTAGCCAACTGAGCCACTGAGGCTCTTCATTATTCAAAACTTTTACTCGGGTAACCCTGTTATACATAATAGCCACGGCCTGCGTCAAGTGACTGATAAGATTAGGATGTTATAAGTAAATCCAGTGCGGTGCTTGAAAACTCCTGTGCTGATATTGTATGTATCTTAGAGCTACCATCTGTCACTTCACAGGTTTTAAGTCACTTGCTTCCTGATGGTCAAGAAAGTTTCTAACAATGCGATAGGTGTTTAATAAAACCGCCTTCTGAGCTGCTGCCAATACTCTACTGACTACTAAATGTTCAAAATGTTTATTGCATCTTGCGTGCATATTACCTGTAACCGAAATTACAATGGGATGTATGGATGCATGATTCACATTCCTTCATGTGGTCTTTACTTCATGCCTTAACTCGTTATGCTTGTGGATCTTCGTTGTATAGATTAACTGCAAATTTCAACTAGGGTTCTTCATTATTATTGAATTTTTACTCGGGTGAACCCGGTTATACATCATAGCCACTGACTAAGCCAAGTGACTGATGAGATTAGAATGTTATAAGTTAATTTTACACCATGCTTGAAACCTCCTGCGATGATGTTGTAGGTATATAATAACGAGCGGCCACGAGCGTTCGAGGTGATAACAGTCACCTTTGGATGCTTCCTTAGATGTTCATTGCCTCTTGCGTGCACATTACCTATAACCGAAATCACAATGGGATGTATGGATGCATGATTCACATTCCTTTATGTGGTCTTTACTTCATGCCTTGACTTGCTAAACTTCCGGATCTTGGTTGTACAGGTTGACTGAAAATTTCGGTTGAGTGGACAAGCAATGTCGAGGATGTAGAGTCTTCCGCCTTTTCTTTCTTGCATCACGATGTCAGGTGGATTTACCGGGATGTAATGATCCTTCAGGATAGTAAAATCACAATATAAGAAGTAATCTTTGCTTTCTCAAACGGATATTAGAATGTCTATATATATGAAGGCATCCATTATTTTAAGAGTCCTAGGTTTAGGGAAAGTTGTTAATGTATAATTCCCGTTACATCATTATGTCTGTGCGTATATTATTTCTGAGCCATTACGGGATAGCCATCAATAATATGCTCGACGGCTTTGTTGAATCAAAATACTTGGTTCTTGTACCCAAGAACCTTATCGCATTAAAAATCAATAATGCGTGGGAAGATTTTGTAAAGTTTTAAAACTTCAAGCAAGAAGTCATGCAGCACGGGAGGAAACGTTTGCTTGTAGTCAATGTATGCCATGTGTAAGTTTCTTTGATACTTACGAGCTTGTAAGGATGTCATTCTCATCGCAATGAGAATATACCTTATCTAGAATGGCAGCTATTGAAAATTTATAAATTGATGGAAGACAGGCTATCGGTCGAAATTCAAATGCATTTTGAATATCTGGTTTTTTAGGTAACATATACGCAGTACCCAAGAAGTTGTGCACCATGTCCGGACCTGGAGCGTTCCAGCTGGTGTTAATGTCTCGATGTGCCGAGGGCGGATTATTATTATTATTATATTATTATTACATTATTATCAATATTATTATTCAGGGCCTTTATTCGCAAAATTTGCAAAATTTCTTAAATTGATCACCGGGAAACGAACTATTCGGTATTTAAATTCTTAAACATCTCCCCTTAGTCCTTACATTTGTGACGTAGTTTATGGATGGCCCCATAATACGCATATTATTTCTAGAAAATAATAATAATACAACAGGTATAACCACAGCTTAATCCCGATAATTTATTTATCAAAGGCCAAGTACATCTTCGAAGGTAACTTTTTAAAATAATTCTTTCTCATCAAAATAGAAGATTTGTTTCAAATTTTTCATCCAAATCCAAAATAGATCAATTGAATTAAATATAAGAGGATCTTAAAAAATAGATATATATTCTGCTGGAAAATATACCCATAAAGTTTTTAACTGCTTGACTGGTAAGTGTTACTTCAAAACTAGTTTGACAATTCTTGGGTTTTATGTCTATCGATTTAAAAGAAGTTTGTATTGTCGTTGACCATAAAAGCGCTCATTTTTTTCTTTTGCAAATAAAACTTTACCACCTTTCTTGTGAGTTTTCGCTTCTACTTGCTTTTAAAAGTATGACTGAGAAGCATAAAAAATATACTCGGTTCATATTGTCGCACTATCTTAATCTGAGGATATCTTTATAAAATTCGTTATTTTTGTAATGAGATCCAGTTTTCCAACGTGGAAAAAATATTTAAATTATAATCTTATTACTTAATTTTTCCTGAATTCGGTTTGAAGAATAAAGCAAGAACTCAATAGCACAATTGAACAGTAATTAGTGTCAAACTGAAGTTAAACGTTAATATGAATTAGCGATTTACTGAAATTGGATGGGATTTGTAATTTGATCTGAAAAGAGCTATAACGGCTCATGCTTATGAATGAGGATTGAGTAATTTGTTCTGAATTTATAAAGTTTCCTTCAACAGTATGTGCCAGGCTGTTCTTATTTTTAACACTTTTTGTAATGTATCTAGGTCCTAATAACAAATGTCTTTTATAACTTTGTTTTCTATTAATCATTCGTTCTTCCCTTGAATTTATCTCCCAACAAAATTTCTGTACAATTCCTATCGTAAAATATTGTAAATAATATTACATTTTAAATGTGGATTATGAATTAAGTTTACAGGCATCGCTTGGCATTCATGATGTTAAAATTGCTTGTCCGTGTCTTTTATGATTAATTGCTTCGTACTGCTGTCGCAATTTCTTTTTCGAATTGTCTAATATGATTGAATTGTCTATCTTCTAAATAAGATAAAACCTTTTCTTTGAATCAGCTGTGCAACTTAATTGCATATTATCATTTTTTATTCTTTGAAAATTAAATTGATCTTTCTGAGATTTTGAAATGGTTTCAATTTTCTTTTGCTCATAATGTTTATTTTATTTCTCTCAACTTGGATCAATGATGCAGCTTAAACCAGAATTTAATTCTGAGAGCTGAAGTGCTACCAAATATTACATGCTCGATAACGAGTAGTGATGTACAAGACAAAAATTAATCGAATCTTGAACTTTATTGCTCGATATTAAAAAAGTCTTGTCATCGAAATAATTATTATTTTTATGATCGAACCTTGTGCTCTAAAACTGTCAAGCGAGAAAAGCGATAATATTGACTCTTGACCTATCACTTTGTCATTTGTGGGGATCAAAAAAGTTCTGTCAGTTTAAGGGAATATAGGAATCTTTTGCTTTTTTATTTGAACTTTACTTTTTTCATTTTATTTTATTGACTTTATTATTAATACTTCGTAATTTCTTAGATAAGTTTTAATTAATAGAAATTTGAGAAGATGATAGTTAAAGGAATTGCTATGAAATGCCTTCCTTTTAATTTCTTGGATCATGGTGGATGCAAAAGCGTTTTTTTTTTAATATAAAATGAGATCTTGATTCTTACAACACTTTAGAGAAATCCAGGACTTAATATGTCTGAAATTTAATAATAAAAAATAAATTGTAAATCAATCGAATTTATGATTTACCGTTAACGTATAATTTTAAATTTAGAATTCTGTATAGATTTCCTAAGTTGAATAATTTTGATAAATTTCCCATTATTTAAATAACATTAAGTTGTGATAAATAAGTTAATTTGATTAAACTTTTTCAAAAAGTCGTAAAGTCAAAAACATACAAATATTTTGAGATTACTTCTTAGTGAATATAGCGATGTATACTTATATATTTTCAAAGTTCAGAATAAAATCTTTTAACTCTTTCTATTTTGGTTGTCTTTTTACATTTTGTACGTTAGATATATTTAAAATGCAACCATTCACAATGAAAAATAAAAAAAAATATTGTAGCAAGCAAATTTAAGAATTAATCAAATTCCAAAAACTTTTCCAAAAACTAAATTTGACTTTCTGATTCCTGTTTCCTTCACTTCTAAAAATTTCGATCACACGAAATCTCTTGCTGTAATTGCATTAATGTAATATTGGAAAATAATTTTAAATAATTTCTAAAATGGTACGTACAAAAAAGCAATGCTCAAAATTCTCGCTTGTTCTCTCTTGATTATTGATATTATTAATCGACCGTCTACAAGGGACTTACTTCTTGAACTCGAAGTTCGATAGAAATTTTATCACTATATTCGATTTTTGTTTTGATTGTCGCACTTGAATGCATCACTTGTGACGAGGGCAATTTTTAAAAACTTTTTTTTTGGCAACAACAAAAGACGTGCGGAATTCTATCTTAAATTAGTCCAGGCATCTTGTACTTTTACACGGTATTAACCAGGTAATGTGCTTTTTGTTGATGAAACAGTTTATTAAGGAACTCTGATTAAAATTCTGAGTTTCATAGAAACTAAACACGAAAATTCAACTACAGGAAATTCTTGAAAAATTGGACGCAAAAAAACCTATCTTCAATAGGTGCCGAGTTATGGTCCTCCAAAGAACACGGATTTTTTTTTAAAGAGGCGAAAAAACCCAATTCCGGAGTTTGTACCTGTAAATTAGAATCTGTTAATTTTACAACAAAAAATGTTTCGAACTTTAATTAAAGTAGACGCAATTTTAATTAATTAAAAAAATGCAATGACCTAGCCCCAATAGGACATAAGTTATGGCCTTACAAAGTTGAACACTTTCGACTAATTTTTCAGGGCAAATTACTCGTGTTCAGTTTTAAAAAATACTTTGCTTCTCGTTGAAACTACGTAAGTGGTTCAAAAGTAAAAGTTATAGGGCAGGAAATTATGAGTAAATCTAAACAAATATACAATCTTCTAGTCTGTATATATTAAGAGTTATTAAGAGTTATGATGCATTTGTATTTCATTACAAGTTCACATTTTTCTCCTTTTTTATTACAAAATAATCAATTGTTCAACAATTGTTTAAATAATACGCTTTACCCTATCAGTTGTGTGCATATTTAATGTATTTATTTTGTGAAAATCACTTCCAGAATATCTGTTATCGAAACTAAATAAAAAGAAAAAACTGGTTTGACATTGCTTATTTAATGATAAAAATTACAAAAATTGATAAACTAATCATCACAGAGAAAACGATTATTGTTATTTGTTGATAATATAAGAACGTGTCAACAAATTAATTATATAATAATGTAAGTTATGAAAAAAATAATTTAAAAAATTGAATAATTGATTGACTGATAAAATGCAATCTAACTACGGGTTTTTATAGAAGAGAGTTCATCTTACAAAACAATTTTCAAGCTTCTAAGATGTAGACTATCTTTCGATACTTAGTCATTTATCAGTCAATCAACTATTCAAAAATTTAATTAGTTTCTTTATCATTTACATTATTATATAATTAATTTGTTTACATATTTTTACATTATCAATAATTAACAATACTTGTTTCCTCTGCAGTGATTAGTTTATTAATTTTTGGCACTCTTAACATTAAAAAATACAATGTTATAAAACTAATCCCTTTAATAAATACACAGCAAATACATTATATTTGCACTAAATTGGTACAGTGAAGTGTATTATTCAAATAATTGTTGACCAATTTTTTGTTGTTTAAAAAAAAGAAGAAGAAAGCGAACTTGTAATTAACTAGAAATGCATATATGTCTCTAATATACTCAAAAACGGTCACCTAACTCGTGACCTATATGAGCTCAAACATTCCTTTTTTTGATATTTTACGCTAAATTTAGTCCTCTATAATTGGTTTTCTTAATGTTTTTTGTAGGATATGTATGTAACGAGCAGTTTTGAAGAAACTTTTTTCGGCTGAAAATAGCTTAATATAGCAAGAAAATTATGGTTCTCTGAAGAGTTATAACTCTTAATTTATATAGACTAAAAAATTATACTTTTTTTAGATTTACGCATAATTACTTCACCTACAACTTTTTCTCTTGCGCCACTTACGTAACTTCATCGAGAAGCGAAGTATTCTGAAAACAAAAAACTGAACACGAATTATTTTCCCTAAAAAATAGTTCATAAATGTTTTTTTTATAATTTATTTTTTTAATATTTATTATTATTTATTAAATTATTAATTATTATTTCAATTTATAATTTTTTTATAATTACTTAAAATTGTTTTTATCTTAATTGAAAATAGGAGGTTTCTTTTACTTCCAATTTTTCAGAATTTCGTGTAGTTTCATTCTGGTGTTGAACATTTTGCTGTCAAATTCGATGGAAGTGGGTCAGTCCACGCAAACACGATTTTTAGAAATTTTTTAAAAATATATCCGGGATGCACGGGTTTCATTTATAGAAAACAGAACATTTTAATCAGGTCCTCTTCATAAACGATTATAGGAAAAAAACGCGCATTACCCACTTAATACGGTAAAAAGACCTTTTTTCGTACGAGATTCCTGGACACAATGAAGAATAACTTCTGTCGCCCTGATGAAGAAACTATGTATGATGATGTTATATTTCAATAAAAAAAATTATTTTTTCATTATTTATATGCAAAACTGTAAATATAATAGATATTAATGCACCAAGTCGCCAAGAAATCTTTTTCTCAAAAACACGCATGTGCACATGTGCTGCTGAGTCTCAGCGACTTTCGTGATGGAGAAACTTAACTACCGCTATTTAAAAAAGTGCTGTTAAGACTTGTCTCCAAAGTCTAGAAATAATTAGTATTTTTTATTAGAATTTCAGCATTAATTCAAAAACTTGAATAAAATACTAAAGTTTTTCATTATAGTAGGGTATGTTAGTTTTTTGTTTGGTTATTGGTATTTTTAAAGAAAAAATCATCACAACTGACCATTTTTACCAATTTTAGACTATCTTAGCGCTTCACGTAGGAAATGGGTATTTTTTAAATCAGAGTTTATGTGATTTTAAACGAAACTATGATTTTAAACTTAGATTTTGACATTCTGTTAGTGTTTTTCCACACTAGTTGCTATTTTTGACTATACAAAATTGAAGTTTAAAGAGGCTTCATAACTTTTAACAATTTTGGTATGTGTTAGCGTATTACAAACAAAAAATTATTATTATCAAAGAAAAAATAATTATATTCTAATAATTTCGGACTCAGTTAGTGTTTTTCGATACTAACTGTTATTTTTGTGAAAATATTAGATTTTAAAGAAGATTTACAGAAATTCATACGAGTTCATTGAAGAAAAATTTGAAAGTTTTATTGTCTATATGAAAATATAATATAACAATTCCGAATAATAATTAAATTACAATTACTTGTTAAGTTCTGTTAATACAAAATATATCAATAATACAAAAGTCATTAATTTTATCATTTAAATCTTTGTATAGTAAGTACACAAAACAATCAATTAGTGTACAAAATTGGCTAAAAAATAATCAATTTCTTACTAAAATTATTTAATTTCGCTTAAAAGTTAAAATGATTTCCAATTTTATTTTTTGCTCACAAATTCGATTTAATAAAGAAACAATTCTATTTAAAAAACATTGTGTTTAAAATAAGGCACGCGGGCTTTTAAAATTTTAATTGTTTAAGATATTGCTTGTTATTCTTTACGACTTGGTCCGGAATAAGTGTAATGAAAAAGCAACAATTAGAAAATTCACTTTTTGTATTCTAATATCACCAGACGGTAAGGATAGTCTCTAAAATGTTGTTAAGGTACTATTTATATTTGTTTAATTATTTATCGTAATTAATATTAATTTTTCAATTAATCGACTAATGAAAAAAATCACTTCTGCGCAGATGTGTTCATTAAGACCTAATTATTTTGAGACGTAATTAAAATTTTAAATAACGATAAGCATAGTTGAATTCGTCTTTTCATAACAAATCCGCAGAAACAAAAACTCTTTTTTAATCAAAATGCAGTTGTATATTTTGATCGTCAGGACGGCAGACTTATAGTACTCAAATTTTAATTAAAGTGCTGAAGCACATATTGTAAGAAGCTTTATCAACCTATTTTGCCGTGCCTGATAAACTTTGATGTATGTATATATTGTATGAGGTCTCAGTTGCGGTTCAAAGCCACTCGGCTTATGACACTACACGATTCTGATGATACGAGATGGCTTTTGTTATTCGCCGAGAATCTCGTTCTTCGAGTTGACACACTGTGCTTGCATTTAATTAACATCGCCTTTCTGTTAGCGTTACATGAGTATACAATCATAATTTATCATAATTGTGTGAGAAGCTTGAGTCTGCTATAATTTTAAATTAGTCGAAATTATGTAGAATTTGATGAAAAGAAACGCGTAGCAAGATTTGGGTCACGTCGAATTGTTTAGGTACTACATAGTATTGTATTTCGAAATGACTCATGAATTTAAATAAACAAAGATATGTTACAATCATGTGAAAATTATTAGACAATATTTATAAGTGAGCATGGGCGGCGACTTTCAATTTTGTGATATTTAAAGTATTCAAAGATTGTACCAAATTCATAGTATTACGTGTTTTTGCAATTTTTTATAAATAAATTTAAAATATTTATGAAAATTGAACAGTGACGTGTCATTTTTTTAAGGAACTAGTTATCGTTACCGTTACATACTAGTTACTGATTCAAAACAAAACTTCTTCTATACTTACTTCAGTAAAAAAAGTAATTATTATTACTTTTTAGTTAATAGTTATAAAAAACTGATTAAAAACTGCAATTTTCCTGTATTAGTCTATAAATCTCCATGACTCTTTAAATTTATTTTTTTCTTTCTTAAAGTGTTCCTTCAGATTTATCTAGTTACGATCTCTACTTCTGAAAGATTTACAACATCATAAGACCAAAAGAACATATTTTTTCCAGACTCAATTTTTAACAACAGACATACATTTTCAGCAAATAGTTCAATGTTTAACTAAAGAGGAAAAAAATTTGTTCAAAAAATAGGTAAACTTTTAACTAAAACGATGATTTTAATAAAAAAAATATACTTACAAAGAAAAAATAAACAATTAAATTTTCATTAAAAAACTCTTGTTAAATAAAAAAAAAGGAATTTTCAACAAATTAGTTACATTTTTAACTTATAACAAATTAATTGAATAGCCATCCAAACAGTTGCATTTTCCACTAAAAATAATTAATTTTCAAGCAAAATAAATAAATTTTGATTTTAATTTAAAAACTCTTAACTAAAATCATGAATTATTCACCGATAAATAATTTTTCAAGGTTTTGTACTTCAACGTAAAAGATAAATTCACCATGAAAATAATTTGTTTATCACAAAAAGATGATATTTCAATAAAATACAGTGAAACTCTGATACTTAGCCGATTTTGAGCCTGACCTTTGTGGAAAATTACCCAGATAGAGGGTCGTTTCGTGGAAAACGCTTTTGTTTGTTCACGCCAGAGTGATTGCTGCTCATCCCGCGCAGCTCCTTTTGATCCTACTTACAGCGCAATGTAAACTCTCGGAAGAACTATATCAGGGGGCCCGATATCTCGGATTCACTATATATGAATTTTGAACAAAAGGTCAATTTTTAAAAAAAATAAGAAAGTTAAATTTTCAAATGAAAAATTACGTTCCAGAAAAAAAAACTTGAATTCTCAATGGAAAATGTAATAGTTAATATAGTAAACAAAAAAGCTTTTTATTTCGAATAAAAAACAGAACAAAAAACCAGTTTTCAAAAAAGAATTCAATTTTGAACCAAGAAAGAATCTTCAGTTGAATCTTCTACGAAAACAATTAAAGTTTTAACTAAAAAGACCGATTTTTGGCAGAGCACTTAAATTTTCGTCAAATCCAATTTTGAACCAAACAAGTTGTATTCTAAAACAATAATAACAGTATTTTAAAACAAGATGACGATTTTAAAACTAGAATGATGAATCCTGAACTATAATAATTAAAGCTTCGATTTAAAATTAATTTTCTACTAAAAATATATATTAACGACTCTGAAATTATTTTTTTTTCTTTTCGAAAATGTTTCTGTAGATTTCACAAAATTTGGAACTGCAGGATTGAAAAAAATCCAATGTTCCTATATTGGGCTATAAATATCTATGTTACTGGAAATAATTTTTTTTCCTGAAAGTTTATCTATATGTTTCCCTAGTTTTGACTGTCACTTCTGGAAGATTTGCAAATTCTTTACTTCTGTTACTTTTGAATTACAGGAATATTTACTAGTCTAGAAAGTAACTAAAAAAATACCGATTTTTGTAGTTACTAATGAAGAAAAAATGTAACTACTTACCAATTCGTTACAGATTAACTACAAAAGTAATTGTGTTGCCACTATCACTACCAAAAAATTAACTATAATTAGTAAAGAAACTAGTCTCCACCCAGCACGAATATTGATAACGTAACTGATGTCAGTCAAGAAGTGCATTGAAAGCCAGAAAAATAAACAAATTTTTTAATATTCTTCCTTGCATTGTATAGCGTCGCCGTCCATGTAATTGAAACAAGGGCTAAATATTCACGAGTTTGGTCTATAATATTCTTCAAATGAGACGAATGACTGACCATATACAGATCGGTTTCTGACAAATTAGGAATCAGTTCAGCGATGCATCACGTATTTGCATATGCACGATGCACTAGCACGTAATTACGAGTACTCTGCCCGGAAATGTCGCAGCTTGAAATGTTGAAAATTATCCGCCGTTAATTCTCCGCAAATAATGCACGAATAAATCAACGATAATGTAATGTATTCTCTAATCAGTTAACACACTGTTCAAAAAGCCTCACATGTTCTCTCTGTCTGGTAAGTATCACATTTTAAATTACACCTAAAATTAAAACGATCCGAGATTAACGAGGTGTTGGTTTGTTTACTTGACGTGAATTTAATTTCGCTATTTTGCAATTACGAACCAAAAAAAATCCGTAAAAGTCTATATTTAATTTACAGAGGATCAAGTGAAAGTGAAATATATGATTTATTCCAAAGAGATCCTGCACCAAATGTACAGAAAATAGCTTTTAGGCCGAACGTCCCAATATGTACATATATATAATTTCAAACCTGCAGATCAATCAGTTTGGTGCGAGTTTGTTTTAATATCCCCTAAACATTCAAACAAGGAAATTGACATATTCTAAGAAACAAAAAATGTGTTTCATAACCTATTGGGATCGAAAATCACTTCATAATAAAAGTAAAAAATATTATTTAACAAGGAAAATGTTTACATTATTTAAAAGGAATGTTTTATCATTCTTCAAAACCTCGGACAAGGTAATCGAAATTTCCGAAAATCTGAAACCACAGAAGATTTTTCTATTGAACCGGAATATTTTCATTAGACTGTCAGTTACGACAGCGCTTTTTGAAATAATATTGAGAAAAATTCTTAAGCAGGTAAAGTAGCTGGAGATACTTCAAGTGATATTTTAACATCTTTTTGAAATTTGAAGTCTGAAAATCAACATTTTTTAACACTCAAAACTACAAGAGACTTTTTTTATCAAATTACATAGATCAGAAATTACTTAAAAACAAGTGTAAAAAATATGTCCTAGCCTCAAAAGTGGTTCAGTTTATGTTATGGATTATCCACCATTCCTTAAATGCATAAGCAAAAAAGCGATATTTCTAAACAACCAAAATAAAAATAAATTTAAAGAATGTCCTTTACCAAAAAAGGTTTTTAAATTTATTTTAAATGTTGATTCAACATCCATTAAAGAATAATGTAGGAAAATCAACACTTCCTAAAACACAAATCCACAAAAGATTTTTTTATCAAACTATTGGAGACAAAAATCATGTTAAAAAAATGTGGAAAACATCTCCTTGCAGGAGAAGTGAATCGGATTATTTTAAGGTTGTTTTGACTTTCTTTAAACATTTTTTCGAAGAAATCAACGTTTTGTAAAAATCAGAATCACAGAAAAATTTCATTTGTCTATTAGTCAGAATAATTACTTCAATATAAGTTAAGAAAGCATTCTCTACAAAGCAAATTTTTTACTTTATTAAAAGGATTTTTTTAACACTCCTTAAAGACTTAACCAAGAAAATCAACATTTCAAACAACTAATACGAGGGGAGATTTTTTTATTAAATTATTCAAATCGGAAATCACTTAAAAATAAATGTTTCAAAAATCCCCTAGCCAAATAGATCGTTGAATTTATATTAAGGGTTGCTTTGCAGTCCCCGGAAGATAGGAGTTCTTACATTCACCTTAAAGATATTTTGAATCCCAATAGTTTAATTTAAAAATCCACGTGGTTTCGGTCTTTTAGAAGTTTCATTTTTGTATTAAGTCTTTAAACGGTATTAAAAGAACCCCTGAACATCCTGCATATTAAAAATCGTGAATTTGTGAAATTCATCGATAGAAAAATCTTATCACAGTGGGTCTGCTCTGCAAAATATCAAGCTTTTCGCCAAATATAATAAACAATTTTCAAAAAGGATCAAATTTTAATAATATATTATTTTTTCTCCAAAAATTGGAAGTTTAGCATTTGTTTTGCCAAAAACTGTTTTGTATCTGCTATAATTGTTTATGCGTTATTGATTGAGAGTTACTCAAAGAGAAATATGTTCTCAAACAAAAAAATCATCCTCTTACTTGTTTCATTGCAAGATATTGTGAAGGTTTTTGAAAAAGGATGTAAATTTCCTTTTTTAATTTTAAATTCAAGAGGAATTTCCATTTGTGTCAAGAAGCATTCTTCTGATAAAAGAGGATATATCTCTGAGGTTGTGCATTATGTAAAAAATAGTATGATTACACTTTTTGACTAAAAGGGTTTTTCTGTACATATTGTGAAGGGTCCTTTCTTAGTTATTAAGGACATTTAATTTTTTCCTTCGATTAGAGAATAATTTTGAATTCTCTTTTAATTAAAACGAATAAAATAATGCTGAATTGTACCGACAAAGCTGAAGCAGAGTACAGAAAGTTTGCACAGCATGAATTTTGCATGTTCATTCTTCTTAAGATTTGTACGTACCTTGTGCATGCTGACGATTCTTACTTCTTTCACATATCTGTCTATTCATTGTTCTGGCGCCTATTTCGACTTTCCACTATCTACACTCAACTGACTACTCTCTTGAAACCCCCCTTTTTTCCTTTGAAAACTCTTTCCAAACTTGTACTTCAAAAGAAAATGCGTGTTCGAGAAGAAGGAAGAAACTCGGTTTTTTTCTATAAACTGGTTCACATACTAAAAAAGTAAATTCTGTTTGGGACGTGATTTCAGTACTAAAATGGAATCGCAAAAAAGATTTTTTTGAAATCTGTAAATTTATTAAAATTCACTATCAAATGATAAAATACTTCAAACTTTAAAATAAATAATCAATGATAATACAATTATTGAGTGGGACGATGGTCGTGGGGGTTAAAGCGTAGGCTTTGGACTCACTCCATCTGCTTGCGGCTTCGATTCCCGCCTCGCACTCTGGAAGAGTCTCGGCGGCCCATGCAGTGAACACTAGCCTAGCAAGGGAGTTGTTCATCTCCTGAGAGTCGTGGGGCCAGTACCTCTAAAGAAAAAGGTTTTCTCCAAGTACTTAAAGCTGTTGCTTTTGGTGGTTCGGAACCCACCTCAAACTGTAGGTGCAAGAAAAATGTAAACCCTTAGGGGACACATTAGAAGCTTCCATTCCAATAATACAATTATCGTCAATGAAAAATTTATTTTTAATTTTAAAAATATTATTAAGAAGAAAGACAAATGTAAGAAAGGTGTCATATATCATGGAGGTAACTGAATTATTAAATAGATCCTCACCAGTTTTTTGAAATGATTAAAAAAATTTAATTTGTTTCTTCATCTCTCTTATTTCTTACATTTTCGATTCCCTCATTCTTGTCACAAATAGCTTTTTTATTTTGAGTAACATATTTCGACTTGTTAAAAAGTTCACAAAGCATCGAAAAAGAATGAAACGTTGAGGATTTTTTCAAAATATACGCTCAACTTTGTTTATGGGATCAACTAAGAATATCTTTTCATTGATTGTTTGGTATAATAATTTGCAAACGTACAATAATTATAAATTATACAAACAAATTTAATGAAATTCAAAGCTCAGCTATATTTCAACAAATAGGCCAACTTTTTCACAGAATAGACTAAAAATTTTTTGCGATGACTTTTGGTCTTTCAAATGAATCTTTGCTATCCTATTTTGCAAATTAACAAAAATGATTAATTTTTTATAAGAAACTTTTATAAGAAGCTTTTTATAAGAAATACATGTATCTTATCACAGATTCATTGGAAAGATATCCTAAGTTGATTTGGTACCAAAATTAATCTATTTGTTGAAAAATATCAAATCTGTAAATTTATTTATAAAATTTGGTTAAACAATTGCCAATCAGCATCTGGTGTTAATTTTTTTCTATTTTTTAAATATATCCAGCCACTGTAAATTGTTCATAGACAGTTTTAGTACAAACAATAAGACCTTGCTTGATAAGTCTGGAAATTGAAAAACATGGTATTTCTAAAAAGTTAAAAAAATAAATGGGTATTTTTTTGTTGAGTACAAAATTAACGAAATTTTGTATAAAAAATCGAGACACACAGATACTTTCGGAATTAAAAATCTTACACTTTCAAAAACGTCTGAAGCCCACAGAAGCTTGTTTGCTTAATTGTGGGACATTAAGGTGGCCGAAAAACTCGAATTTCGATTTTTCGTGATCGATCCCTGTCAATTTGTTCGTTTTCTGGAAAAAGGAATTGCCAATTTTATACCCACGCCCCTGGGCTTCAAAATCAACATGGAGTTTTAAAAGGAAAAAGATTGTTTTACAACAAAATGTCAAAAAGAAGTACTGTTTACCAACTTTTTTGAAACTAAAGTATAGTCACATTTCAAAAAAATGTTCAAGGCGTTAGAATGCCCTGTTATATTAAGGAATTTTTTAACATGAATTATGTTTAACTGATGAGTGACAAGTGTTTAAATATTTTTTAAACTAACATTTAATTGTACAAACAATTATTATTTGTTTACATAATTGTTTGTCCTATAAAGCGTGAAAAGTTTCCATTTTTTAAGATAAATAACATAGTTGGTGAATGCAAAAAATAATCTTTTTGTTTATGATATTTTGTAATTTCTTAAGAATTTTTATTTGTTATTTTACATGCATTTTCTAAAAAAGTCGCAAGTTAATGATTATCATTTAATGAAATCATTGAAAATTGTCTTCCACGAAAAATGTGGCTCTTAATTTTCATTAGCTGCGTTATTAATGCCATAAAAATGTAACTTTTTAGGTTAAAAAATACTTTTCTCTTACCGAATAAAAATAATTCATGTTGAAAGAATTCCAAGAAAACTGTTTTAAGCATCAATTTTACATGAAAATTCTTTAAGAGGTGAATAAGCTTTAATTAAAAAATGTGAACAATCATTTTTTTCATATTTTTAAAAACCATTCCCATTTTAACCCCATATTAATTTTAAAGCCACTAAGGTGATCCAAATTTGTTTTCTTCGAATTTTCATGCATGTCGACCTACATTTTTTTCAACTATAAAAAAATTCATACCTTTTTTAATGATTTTTATAAGTTTCGCCAGCCTCATAAAAATTTAACAGGTATTTCCCATACAAAAAATACGTTTTCGTAAAAAATACTTTCTCTTACATTAGAGTTAGAAAGTCTCGGTTTGTTCAATTTTTCAACTCGCTTTTAACTTTTTAGTTGAAGCTTTGCAATAATCAATTTAATTCAACAGATATGATTATTTCAACTATTTTTATTATTTACAAAAATATTCTCTTAGTATGATTGTAGAAAGTTACAGTTTTTTCTAATATTTTCAACGTTTTGTCCGCATTTCACTCAGAGTGAGGTAATAATGGATAAAATTGACCATATATAATTGTTTAAGCAAATTGCTATTGTTTATGACTATCTGCTCCTATAGTAATACTAGATGCCTCTGGCTTTTTCTCACATTTTTTACTTTTTATCCGCTTTTACTCAGTAAATTAAAAATTAGGGAAAGAAAGGACACATAATTGCTAAAACAATTTATTCTTGTTTATAACTATCTTCTCTTAGAGTAATGATAGCAAAGTGAGGATTTTTGTAAAATTTCTAGTATTTCTTTGAATTTTCAGGTCGGAACAAATAAAAAATATTAAGATCAAAATTAATTTGAAAAAGAAGACTTTCATAAACTACCTTGAGCAAAATTTATATTTAATTTGACCCATATGGAAAATTTAAAGAATATATCAAATACCTGTTTTATTTTAGAAAAATATAAGCTTAAAAAAGTACGGGATTGTTAAAAAGTGATTTTATCCTATTTTTATTGATTATTTGTTTATAACTCAACAGCCAAAACAAAATTTTAGATTTCAGAAAATAACCGCAAAATTTTAGCAATTATCTAAGGGGAGATAGTAATGAACAACAATATATTTTTTTAACAATGATGCTGTTCAACTTGCATTCATTATTACTTTCCCAAGAGAAAAGTAAGAACATTTTTCAAAAACTCTGATCAATTAAAAAACCTCAAAAAAATCTCAATTAGCGCGAAAAGGTTGCAAACTTCGTTTTTTTAATTGTAGGCTTTTTTTAAAGCACTAGAAAACAGAGTCATGTGGGTGCTATTTAATAAATAATAACTCATTTGTATTCTATTTTTAATTGTGAAGAGGCTTCCGGATATATATATATATATATATATATATATATATTATTCATTTATTTCAAAAAACGTACTCATTTTTGTGCGGATTAGAACAAATTATAGGGCAATATACATGGAAATTAAAAAAAAAAGTTTGGAATACATTTTTGCATTACCTTAATGTTGAACGATGTGAAAAAAAGAAATATAGAAAATTAATTTTTCCAGATACGCAAAAAGTTGGAGTTATTGCTAACCTAAAATAAAAAGTAGAATTTTCACAGGTATAAATTTGGATCACTCTAATGCGAAATTCTTGTCCCGAATATGCTCAATTCTGAATTTCGTATTTCTTAAATCAAAGACAAGCCTCAGGCAGTAATAGTAAAATGCCGAATTTCTTCAGAAAATGAAGGTGTTTACTATGTGCCAATCTCCCGTTGCTCCGTCTCCGAATATAAGAGTCGTCTACAGGTACTCAAATCCCTCTTGGATTTAGCACCCGTGACAATCGAACGGAACAGTGAACTGTGAAACGTCGAAGGTTAAACGAACTGTAAAATACAGAATTCAGGGACGAATTCAACTTTGCTAGGGAAATATGTACTGTCTTTTCTAGGAAATCTCAAAAACTGTTTCACTTTACTTGACTACATGAGCAAACATACATTCCCTTAAGGCCGAGTACATGGGGCTGGCGATACACACTGAACAACTTGTAGAACCAACTTTTCTGCAACTAGAACTTATTGAATCTCGAAACGCTTGAAAAGTTTGCATCAACTTCTGAAACTCGTCCGGATTACCATCCATGCGTTTGACCGACAAAACTGATTTTCGCACTCAACTACAAAGGTCTCAATTTCAGGAAAATGAAATAATTATCGAGTAATTAGAACGGGATCTTAGCACTTGCAAACTTTTTTCTAATGGTTAAAATTCATAAAAATATACTTTTTCCAAATTTTAGATTCAAAGAACTTTTACTGTATTCGCAAAATTCACACTCTTCCCCCAAATACCTTTTTTTGAAAAAATAATTCTTCTTTTTTGACGTGTTTTGAATAAAATTCTCCTTTTTCCCTCATTCTTGTTTTTTTTAGTTAAACGTGAACTGAATTGATAGCAACCAACAAAAAATATAAGTTTTTTGTGTTAAAAGTTAATTTTTTTGTTGAGGAGTATATTATTATATATTTTGTTTTGAATTTATCTTGATTGGTGCAAAATTCTAAGGATTGAAAATACGTACGCCACAAAAGTATTCGTACACCACTTTTTGAAGATTGATTAGGTTCTCTTTATTTTATTCATGTCCGACCTAAGCACAGAAACTCGCCGATTCTCCAATGTACACCGAATTCGGTGTTTAATAGAGTTGCAACAAATTTGAACCACACAGGTTCATTAGGAGAATCTAGGGGAAAAGCATCATTTAGACACTGTTTTTTCTCATTCAGTGCAACGTAAAGTGTCATCTACAAACTGTAAGTCACCTGTCAAGATCATTTTGTCGGTCTTTTTGTGAGTGAAACAGATATTAATAAGCAGGTAAGTTTTAATAATAATTACCTAACTTTTTATTTCCTCTCATTTACCAGAGACTAAATAATCTTGGAATAAAAATAGTACTTGGCGTGATGTAATATCCAAATGTTAGGTTAGTCAAAACCTACTATATGACATTCAAACCACCAAAGCCGGGATGTACAAACTAAGTCGTGACGGTCTGCATCAAAATTGATGCCTGGTCGTTCGAACAAATTCCCACTAGATTTTCTGCGGAAGTTTAAAGGTATCTTAGATATCTAATCTTGCAGTGGCTATTGTCATACATGAAAGATAAGGTAAATACAATTTTATAATAAAATCAGAAATTTGTTTTTCGCGATGAGTAGGGATGTAAATTTGCATGAAACTGTAGCGTGATGAAAAGTTTCATGAAACATTGGGAGTTTCGTGAAACATTGCAATGTTTCAAATATAGCGGCAGGAACATTCAAACTGATAAGATAAATACCTATTAGGCATTTTTACTTCAATAAACAGCTAACTTCACTTCGTAGATTGCTGAGGGGAAAATAAGGGACCAAATGTATGGGATTCAGTTCCTTTTTGCCCTATTTTGCCAACATCTTTGTAAAAGGTAATTTTTTTCGATATAAGTGTTGTTAAAAAATAATTCTTATTTTTTAATTACTATTTAATGAAATAATAAAATAATAATAATGATGATTAATTACAGATATATTACAGAAATAAAGTTTTGGCCCATTTTTCCGCCTCAGCTTTTAACAAAGTGAAGTTAGCTGATGGTTGAGGTGAAAATACCTTATTGAGGCTTCCATATCCCAACTTTTTCCTGCCAGGTGATTTGATTTATTTTTCCGGTTTGTACTGTGGACCAATGATGCCAATGTTGGCACCCTGAGCTACTACGCTTGCGTTAGGGCTGACCGCTCATTGGCCGCACTTGGTGCACGATTCAAAATTACATTAAAAAACAATTCTTGCAACTTAAGTAAATAATTATTGAAATATCCACAAGAATATATACAAATTGTGTAACTTTGATTTCAGGCAAAAAAATACAACACATATATTATATTAATAACAGTTTATTTTCAGTGAATTCCAAAGACAAAATTATATTTTACAAATCATTCAATTTAGAAAGAAATTTCTTGGGAAAGTGATAGAAAATAATTATTTATAAGTTTTTAATATTTGGTACCTATTTTTCTGGGAATTTATATAATTATATAATCTATAAATACATAAATTATCACGACTGCATTGTAGTTATGCTTTCCCTTTTTTTTTACTTCAAGCGTCATTTTGTCACGTCTGAATCGAAAAGAACAATCTGAAATTTTGTTTTAGAATTATTCAAATATTATCACTATTATATTCTGCAATTAGCTTCTATATATCAAGCTGCTGAAATATCATATGGTATTTAAAAAAATGTATCTGTTAACAAATATTTTGAGAAATATCAGTTATTTATTTAAATTACAAGAATTGTTTTTCAATTTAATTTTGAATCGCGCTTCAAAGAGTAGACAACTAGCGCTCAGTATTCAACGAAGTGAAGTGAGCTAGTGATTGGAGTGAAAATACCTTATTTTATATGTAGACGGTCATGACTTTTTCTATACATCCCGGCTTTAGTTTAAATGTCGACCGGCATGACTAACCTAACTTTTGGAAGTTTCATTAGGAAGTTATAATTTTATTCTAAATGACTGGTACGCCCTATTAAATGAAAGAAATTTGAAAATTAGGTAAATATTGTTTCAATTGGTTTCCTTATTAACAATTATTTAGGCTAATATCGCAAAGCGAATAGTTGCTTTGACAGGTATTCAGGTGGCTGACAGTGCGGTTTAGAACTCCGCAACTCTGCATGAGCCAAAATTCAGTCTCCAAATGATACTTTCCCCTAGATGCCCACAACGGCACCTACGTTCAGAGGAATACATTTGAAACTTGAAAACTCTCTCAAATGATCATTGGGAGCCCAATGAAATTTGAGCTGCAACAAATTTAACACCAGCGTTTTTCTATGATATATGTTTTCTTAATTGTTCAGTAACTTCAAAAATAATTAAAATTTGTTTAATTATCTTGGGTCAATTTTAAAGCTACTTTTCCACACTGTAATTATAAATCTAATAAAGAATTTTTATCTGATCGCAAAAAAGTTAGAATTGCGAGAAAAAAGTCGGAAAATTTTCAATTCTTTGTGGTAAGAACAATATTTTTGTAAAATACTTCAAGCATATAATCGTGAAGTTTCTATAAATGCTCCTCAAAATTTATATTTATCAATTCCATTCTCATTTGCCTACAGATAAGATGTCCTCAAATTTCTCTAAACTTTCTTTTTACAAATTGAAGTTCTTGCAACTGTGGCAAAATATTTTTAAAATGAGCCCAAAAACATTAACAAATGTTGATTATTTCGAAAGTTATTAACTTTTAAGAAAACATTTATTGAACATTGATTAAAATTTGTATACATAATTTTGAGAGTATTAAACCCTTTCTAGAAAAAATTATGGCTCTGACAAGAATAAGATAAAGAGAACTTATTAATCATCAAAAAAGACATATGAAAACTTTCCTGGCCTAATGTATTATAATTTTGTTGAAAATACGGATCTATTGTTAAAAAGTTACCTCCCTTGGTCAAGAAGTAAAATAATGCTTAATTAAAGATGTTGGTTGAAAATAATAAATTTAGTTCATTGCTAGTCTATATTTGTATCAAAAAATAATTTATCAATTGCGAGGTCTTACAGTGTAGTTTGGCGTAGACGTTTCGACCGTTCTTCGACGGCCTTCTTTAGAAAAATAACACTGTGTCAACGAAACTAAACTACTTCTTTGAGGGATGAACTGCTTCGTTTAAAATTAATTTTACCTTGTAAAAGATCAATCTTTTTGGTTGAAAATTTACTTTGTTTAGTTAAAAAGAGAAATATTTGGTGGAAAATGATATTTTTTAATTCAAAATGAACTAATTTGTACAAAAGACATGTATTTGGTTAAAAATTGGTCTTTCTTATAAGCCACTGAAACTTATTGCCTAGAAATTTGTCCCGTTTGGTAGAAAATTAACTTTTTTGTTGAAAAATCATATTTGCTGGTTTGAAATGCAACTTTTTTGTAGATAATTCATATTTGGGCTTTCTAATTCAATAGCCTTGTTGAAAAATAATATATTTTGTTTAAAATTAGTCTTATTTGCATACAATATATTCTTTTTATCTATAAAATTTAACTATTTCATTTTTGTTTGAAAATGTATCGTTTATAAGTTAAAGATTTAACAATTTGTATATGTTGACTTAAATTCTTATGAATTTAGAAAGTTTCATATTTTATTCAGTATGGTACCTATACATTAATTTTGTTTAAAAAAATTAATTTCTTTCTTTTCGTCAAAAATTGTCCTATTTTTCCTGTTTTGAGAAAATTCTTGACTATGATGTCTGATATTAGCCCATAAGAATATTGTATTTTTATGCTGCCTTACATGATCACGAAGGAACAACTTCTTTTCAAATAATTAGTCAATTTGAGAGCAACGGGAGTGATGGGATCAGTACAACCTATTGAATCAGTACATCAGAACACAAATTTTAAAATAACGATGAAAGAGTAGCCATCCAGATCTACAAAACCTAAACCTGCATCCTTGAATCCTGAATACAGTTCCGGAATTCAAGCCCTGATTTACCAATACCAGCATAAATCACAAAACCTTTGCACAGAAGCGGTCATTCTCAGCACTCACCTTGTCCGGTCGCGTTTCTATTTCTGTTTCAGAATTTGTGCCCTCCTCCGCGTCCATAGACCTCTCGGGCACGGACTCGGGCCTCTACCCCTTCGACCCCCAAGAGGAGAACCTTCACGAGATCTGGTTACCCCCAACCAGTATGTATCCCTATTTTCTGTTTCCCGGAACCGCGAGCACGCGAACCGCGGGCAACGAGGTCGACTTCGAATTCGAAGGTCACCATCATCGCCATCAGCATCGACACTATGAGGCCCCCGAATTGCCAGGTAGTCCCGGTCGACCGAAGGTGATTCTCGCCGAGACGTTCGATCCATATCCAGACCCCAGTCCCGAAGATGGTCGAGCGTCTCCCGAGGGCTCATCTGGGCAACATCATCGGTCGAAAGGCAACGGTGAGCACCACTGGAGATGGTCAGGGCAGGAGGGTGGTTCTTATGAAAGACCTAAGAATACCGGTGATGGCTCCTCCTCCTCTTCTTCTTTCGGCTCCTCTTCAAACACCAATTCTGTTTCTTCATCATCTTCTTCTTCCTTAAACTCTTCCTCTAAACCTTCTTCCTCGAACTCTTTCTCTAAATCTTCTTCCTCCTCCTCCTCTTCATCTGCCTCACTTCCCAAGCATGATCATGCCTCCAGCACCGAGCACCTGCAGCCACACGAAAGCGAGCATGGCGTCCCTCGGCACAACGGTACCAAGCACCAAGAACACCGGCACCGTCATCACCATGATGATTACCCCGCACTACCACAAGCACCACTACCTTCTGCACCACCCGTACCTGCATCACCAGCACGTCCCACACCAACCGTAGACGAGATCAATCCTGCACCACCAGATGCACCCAGCACCAAGAAATTTGCACCAAGACCGACCTACGAGCACGGGGCGGTGTTTGATCGTCCCGACGACGACCTCGACGACCTCGATGAGTTCAGGATCGCAAGAATACCCGTCGATCGTCTCTCCGATCTCCGCGAGGCCTTCGACGAGTTCGTCGGCCAAGGTTCGTACAAGGAGCTGGGACTAAGCGCTCCCAGAAACAAAGTGGCACTTGCTTAGATAATGCACTCCTTACACAGAAAAAACTGAACGTTAATTTTGTTAAAATTTAAGAAATGTAAATTCAAATCAAATTTAATATCTGTTTTAACTTCCAATAATCCAGTTAATGTGCATAATTCCTGAAAATAAAACCGAAAATCTAACGACCACAATGCTCTTTCCTTGATACTGGAGAGAGCATCGTGGTTTTCTTGCTGTTCCTACATGCTCTAATTTTGCTTTCCTTGATAAGGGTGCTGTATGATTTCCGAAACGTTGGAACAATTTATGGTGATTCTCAAAATTTGGTTATTGGATTCTTGGTTTTATTTTCACGAATTTTGAATGTTTATTTTTTTGTAGGTAACTTTCTATTTTACCTACTGGTATAAGTAAAATCTAATAAATCTTATAAAAGTCGTCACGATGTCTTGAAAATTAAAACACACTAGCTTCGACCACTAACGTAAAGTTGGCTGATGGTAAGTGAAACCAACAAATCGAATAAATCTGGCTACATAAAGTTTTGTTGCAGATAATCATCACTGGAAAATCAGGGCAAATATTACACTTAGTTTTTTCTGTGTATGATATTCTGTCTGGCTGCTGAAAAATCAGCCTACGTAGACAATTGTTTATTCCACATTAAATAATGAGCATTTTCATGAAATTATACATGATTCACGATATATTAATGAATATTTAAAAGACTCATTATTTTAATAAAAATAATTTTTGCATGTTATTCTTATTAATAGTAACCAAAAGCTTCCGAAACCTCTAGTCCGAAGGATAAGATAACAAATTATATATTTTGTGCATAATTTAACTTTGATTAATTTTAATAGAAAATGAACTTAAAGAAGTTTTAAACAGTGAAGAGAACAAAATTTGTTCTATATCTGATATAATTATAAATTTTAATAATTCGGGACATTTGAATGATAAATTTTGCTGAAGATCACGTGTTTTTATTAACTTTAAACCACTATTATCATGGATATCCGTGGCGTAGCTAAGGGAGGCGAAGCGGGCCGTTGCCTCAGGCACAAACACTTGGAGGCGGCAAAACGATATTTGAAATGAATGCAGATTTACATCTAGTTAACGTTTAAAAACTTAATTTTTTTCTAAAATTCAAAAACTTCACTTTTTCAGAACATTCTATTAAAGAGGTTAGGTTGCTTCTAATCAAATATTCCTTTGAGCGATATTGAACATTATTTTTACTAATCAACCTAGAAGCTTTCAAATTAATCACGTATACGAATAAACGATTGCTCGAAATAAGGGTAGCTGACAAATCACCAATTCACCCAATTTTCATTTTTGTATACCATAGTCTTTCAAGTTTACAAATTTCTCAATTGAAAATTTATCCGAATGTTTATATTTCCAAATTAACGTCTGGTATAAATTTTGGTTTGATACTATATTTATTTGACGGAATTGAAATTTGACAAAATATTTACTTGTATCGTATTCCTTAGGGGAAGGATCACTTTTTTATAAAGTTGATGCGTGTCCCAATGATCAATTTACCCAATTTTCATTTAGTAACGTTATTAAAATTTGTAACTGACATTTTACACGTTGAAAATTTAGTTTGGCTTTATTATTTTTAAATAATGATCTGATTTGTATTTCTCTTATTTGAATTATAATCAAACATTGTTTTATTTATTTAAAATATTGACATAATTATTATTTGTCGAAATCAATATTTTTCTTCATTTACATTTTTGAGCTTCCTCTTTTACCCAAAAATGATTCATATTTAGGTGCTTGGGTTTGGAATTTCAAATTCGGATTAGCTGAATTCCAGTACAATACATTTCATGTGAATGAGGTTAAACCACAAGAAAGAAAAATTAAATTAACATATCACCAGTATCAGCATGTTCAAATGAATGTTAAATACATAAAAATTTGACAAAATTTATTTTAAATCAAAATTTTTCTTATGTGCAATCTAATAAAAAATAAAAAAAAACCATTTGAAAATATGAAAATCAGAAAAAATGAAAATGACGAATTTATAAAATACTGGATCGCAAATAATTACGCCGAAAAATAAAATACGTGAATGGACTATTAGATAATCATGTGAGTTACAGAAAAAATATAATTTAAATCTAGGCTGAATTACTTTTTATTGTTCATAATGTAATAAATCAATGCTACAAAACTTAATTCTAAGCTCAAAATAAATTTTTTTTCAGAAAATTAGGTCAGTATAAAAATCATAGCTAATTTTCCACAGTTTCTAATCAGAATTTGAACAACGTTTTTCAAAATTTTGATTCGCTTTTATTTTACTGAAAATTCTACATATTCTTGACGCTTGCTCTTAAACCTTTAGCAATTCATGATACTCAATATAACACTATTTTAATAAAAAACTTATAATATTGTATATTATAAAAACAGTTTCAGCAGCCAGACATGAAAAACAGATAATGTGCGACATGCTCTCAGTATAATCAAAAAAGGAGAAAAATATGTTTTCAGGTCATCACTGAAACCAGAAAGAAGAATGAAAATGTTCTTTCAAGACATTTAAGCATGGTGACGATAAGAAGCAGATAAAAAATACATACGCTTATTTTTCATATATGAATTCATTCTTTCCAAAATGAAGATAGTATTCAATAATAATGACGATAATTAATAATTACTAATTGAAAATTTGTATTGAAATTCAGAGAACATTTTTGGAGAAAAGATTAAAGTCTTAAGCTAAGAAGATATATCAATTACTCAACCACTATTATTGTATAGCCTCAATATCTCTATTTTTGCTTTTTTAGATTGAAGAATAATCGTCTATCAATAAGACAAAAAGATGATTGTCCCAGAAATATAAGAGAGGTTTTAAAGAGCAAAACTGTTAAATTGAGGCATTCTAGAAATAAGATCGTTGCGATATCTGGTTTTAAGTTCCCTTCAGTTCAAAATAAATCATACATATTTACAGTGAAGGTCATCTCACATCCTGACAACTCGACAACCCTAGAAGTTATCGAGTCTCAGCTGGAAAATCCACTGATCGATGCCCAGCATCAAGATTTTTACGACATGAGGAAATATCCCATTCCAGAAGTCCATCATCACCGAACGCATCATAAAAAGAACCACTCCAACGATGAGCATGAACGTAAGTATGCAATTCATTATATTTTATTGACTCATGGGATATTGATTTTTCAATAAACATTGTACTCGTTTAACAATGTATTGTAGTATAACTATTGTAATATATATATATATATATATATATATATATATCGTAGTATAACTACCATAGTTAATTACCTGCTACATAAATTAAAGAGCTACTCCTTGTAACACAGAATATAGTCTTCGTTCATATTCCATACATTTTTTCAATAATACATGTAGAGAAAATGGATTTGAGTCAAAATGCGTGATTATGATTAATTGTTTAAAGTTTAAGTTGCAGATCAATAATTCGAAAGAAAATCATCAGAAAAATTCAAAGTTATTAGCGTAACAAGTATCAAACTTTCAATTTTTACATGCCTCATATTTTGTAGATTAGATCCACTCTAAAACCACACTAAAAACCAAAACCACGGAATATTTTTGTATTAAGCTATCGGGTTTGGAAATAATTTCGCAATAAATGTGTGGAACATCGAAAGCTGGGAAAAAATTTTAAGTTGCTTGAAGGGTAGTTTTATCATCCCTGAAAAATCAAAGCAAGGAAATGTACATTTCCAAAAAAATTGAATCACGGGAGATTTTTAATTAAACTTTGAAGCATCCCTTACCAGAGAGACTGTTTGAATTAATTTAAAGGTTGCTTAAACAACATTTTTTAACAATAAAAACCACGGAAGATTTTTCGAATTAACTATTGGGGTAATAATTTACTTCAAAATAAGTACAGAAACCATCTTTCAACCAGAAAAATCGTTTAATTTATTTGAAGGATTTTTTGAGATTTCTTAAATATTTTAGGAAAGAAATCGACATTTCCAAAAAACCGAAACAAACGGGAGATTTTGGAATTAAACTATCGGGGTGAAAAATCACTTTATAGTAAGTGTTGGGGGCGTCCCCTACCATAAGAAGTGTTTAAATTTATTGTAATGGTATGTTTTAACATCTATTAAATATTCAAACAAGAAAATTTATATTTTTGATTAATCAAAAAAACCTGAAAGTTTTCGATTAAACTACTGGCTTCAGAAATCGTTTCAAAATTATTACCTGAGACATTCAATAGCAATAAAAGCAGTTGAATTAATTTTTAAGGGTTTTTTTGACATCCCTTAAACGTTTAAGCAAGATAAGATCTACAAAAAATCAAAATCACAGGTGATTTTGCCATTAAGCTATTGTGGTAAAAAATCACTTCAAAGTGAATGGAACCATGATAGACTTTTTTAAGAAACTTTAGGAAACTATGATTTATTGGTAGGGTCCTTCTGACACCCCTTAAATATTTAAATAAGTAATACTACATTTCTATAAAAACAAAACCATGGTAGATACTTTGATTAAGCTTTTAGGATGAGAAATCATTTTAAAGTAAGTGCTTTTAAATCCCTTAAACATTAAAGCAAGTAAATTCCCATTTTTCAACAATAAAAACTACCGGAGACTTTTCGATTAAACAAATGGGATCAGAAATTACATAAAAATAATCCCCGGGAACATCCATTAGCAATAAAAGTCGTTGAATTTTTGTTAAGGATTGTTTTATCATGCCTTAAAGTAAACTAATATCCTTTTCATGGTAGTGGACGCTTCCTGAACTACGATGTTTGAACTTAATAGTTTGATCAAATAGATTCTGTAGATTTTCTTGTCAGGAAACTTTGATCTCCTTCCTAGATTCGGTAAGTAATGTTAAAACAACCTTTAAAATGAATTAAAACGCTTTGCCCTGTATTGGACCGTTCCTGCAATCTCCTGCGATTTTAGTTTTTTGGATACGTTGATTTCTTTACTTGATCCTTTAAGAGATGCTATAACACGCTTAAATTTTTTAATAAATCACTCTCGCTAGTAAAGGACGCTTCCTACACTTATTTTCTCATGTAGTTTTACTTGTTACGAAGTGTCAATTTCCTAATTTGATGCTTTAAGGAATATTCAAACAACCTTCAAAACAAAGTAAAACACTTTCCGGTATGGGACGCTTCCTGAACTTATTTTGAAGTTATTTCTTTCGCCAAAACCAAAATAAAATAATCACATGTGATTTTAGTTGTTTTTTAATGTTGATTTATTTTCATGAATGTTTTGACAAGCATAATATCTTAATAATAAACAAGTGTGCGTTTTTTTTAATTTTTATTATTTTTATTTTGGATCTTTAGGATCTAGATCAAGTTATCTGTATTATCATCAGAGAATAACAGAAATTCTTAACGTCTTTTCATACTAGATGAAGTTATGAATAAAAATTGTTTTCTTTTTTAAGGATTTCTCTTTGTCTCTGATGATAATACTAGTAGCTTCAGTGAAAAGCACCCGACCGGCAATCGGAAATTCTGTAGTTTGATTCCTAGGAGAACGAAGCAGACGATCTTTTTTTAGACAAAATTTACTTTTAAAAAGGATCTTGATCATCAAACAAAATATATAATTATAAATTTTGACTAAAAGCCATTTTTTGTACATTTGGTGCGGACCCTTTTTCATATAATTTAAATATCAGAAACAAGTTTGATCTTTTATAAATAATATAATGTTTATACACCTTAAAATATTACAAATTAAATTGTTTCCTGCTGGTCATAAGTTCTCTAAATTAAAAGAAAAATCACGAAAGTTTACAAAAAGATGAACTTGCTTCATCATCTCAAGATTCCCGAAAGATATCTCTAGTAAAACTTTCAAGTAAAATTGTTCAAGAGGGTGTTAAGTCTCGTAAGTGGTTCGTTAGTTTAGAAGAAAAACCAATCGCACAGCATCCGACTTCAGCCTGGCCACGCTATGACTGTAACGGATTTATCGTGGCGAAAGTTTAATTTAATTTCAACTGCGATTCGTCTCATTTCCTGCCTCCTTATCTCTTCGTATCCGCATATTATTTCTCCACTTGCCGGATTTCAAACTTTAATTCATCAGTGCGCGCAAATCCACCAAACTTTACTCTCTGCTCCTCGATAGTGTGTGTGAAACTTGTACCGGACACACATTAAGTCACAGTTTCATTGAGCAGCTATACTACTCCTTGCCGACAAGATACTGAAAACGGCTTTAAATAGAAAAAGAATGTCGGTTTTTCCTTTTTCTCTCGAATCATTACCTACAGTTATTACGAAGAAGAACCAATTCCGGAAAATAACTAAGAATACCCCGGATTGTATAGGGTTACCCTGGAGTACATGAAATTATTGCGGATTACACCGCGTACAGTAGGTTTACGCGAATTACGAATGATTTGTGAATTTTCAACAAAATAGATCAACTCTTAACGAAATAGTGGGATCGTCAACCAAAATCATGAACTTTTAACCTAGAAGATTAATTTCCCACCGAAAAAGGCGAATTCTTCACAAAATAGATTATTATTAAACTACTTCAACTAAGTATTTTAATGTTTAAATAACAAAGATCAATTTTCAGCCAAATAGTTGAACTTTTCACTCAGAAAGATATTTTTTCGAACAGAAATAATAAAATCACATTTTTAATTAAAAGAATTAATGCTTAGCTGCAATTTTCAACAAAATAAATCATTTTTTAACTAAGCCAGATAAATTAAAAATAGAGTATTTTAATTTTTCTTAGGTTGCGAATGAAATCCTTTGAAAAAAATTATTGTTTAAAGATTCATCTCTTTGTTTGAAAATGTGAGAACTTTAATTAAAAATTGTTTAATTTTCGGTTCAAAATTAATTCGTTATTAAATATTTATCCTTTTCAGTTAAAAATTCTACTTTTTCATTAAAAATTAATCTTTTTCATTTGAAAGATATATTTGGTAAATGATTCCTTTTTTAATTAAAAATTAACCTTTTCTGTTTAAAAATTCGAATATCTTATTGAAAATTAGTTTGCTAGTAGAAAATTGTTCTTTTTTGTACAAAATAAATCTAGTTCGCTAAAATTTTATTCTTTTTTATTGAAATATTAAATATTAGATGTGTTGACAGGAATTCATTCTTTTAGCTGAAAAATGAAATATTTAGCTGAAAGTTTTTATAGTTGAAAATAAATTTTTTTATTTAAAAACTTAGCAATTCGCTATTCGCTATTAGCTATTAGCTATATAAACTTATGCACTTTTTTGAAAATTCGTCTTTTGTTCTAAAATTTAACTTTTTTTGTTGAAAATTTATCTTTGTAGTTAAAAAATTTAGGTAATTGGTAACAAATTCAAGTATTCTCTTAAATTCATCTTTTTTGGTCGACAATTCTATTTTTTTTAAAAACTTAAAAAAATATATAATTAAAAATTATTCTTCCATTGTAGAAAAATCATCTCTCTTGATTGATAATTCATCTTTCTCGACTCAAAATCAACTTTTTTCAGAACTTTGAGTTTTCGGGTTAAAAATTCAACAATTTCTTCAAAATACAACTAACAAATTTGGTGTGCCTAATATGTTGTAATTTAGTGTATTGACACGGGTTTAATATTTATTTTAAGATAAGAAGAGTGTGTTATAAAGCCTTTGCGAGTCTCCTTCTGTGCGTTTTAGAAACGGAAATCTGAAAAATATTATTATTTTATTGAGAAAGAAAATGGAAATCATCCAGTATGAAAACTTCGATTCGCAGATGTTAGCTCGATTTAAAAAGGTACCTCTGGGTTAATTACTTGTGCTCAATCCGGATACAATCAATTTAGTATGCGTTATAGCTCGCGCAGCTGCTACTGTCCCGTGTTCCATACCCTGCCCTCGCACTCCCGCACTAACGCCATCGACCACGAAAGTCGAATATTCGGTGAAATAGCGAAGCATACGCAAATCTCAAATTCATATATTCAATTCATGGAGAACCTTCGCGCAAACGATGAATTACGACCGTCGAGAAAACTCGATGGTGTGGAAAGATGGATTTGCGCTTAAACATAATCGATGTACGGCACTGTGAGTTCCACTTTGATACAAAAGAAAGTCGAAGAATAAGCAAAAAAAAAAACGTATAAAAAGAGAGAAAGTAAGAGAAAGCTTCTTTGTCATATTTCAGAGAATATGAATTTCTAAGAAAGTCAAGAAAGAGGAATATTTTATTTCTTTGCAAAAGTTTACTTACCATTTTTATATGCTGGTTTCATAGAGACCATGAGATAAAAACATATTCTTAATATTCTTAATAGAACGCAAAAGGAAAATCAAACTATTCATTGTTAAAACTTATGTTATTTTATTTTTTTGATTCACCAGTCTATCATTATATCTTTGGTTCTGAATTAATCTCATTTGGTTAAAAATTCTTCTAAATGGTCGAGTATTTAAGTATTTGCCTAAAAACTAATTTCATTTTTGGTTGAGAATCTATTTTTTACTGGACATTTAACTATTCCATTTTTGATTAAAATTTATCTTTTCAGTTTACAGTTCGTATTTCTTAGTTGTAAATTCATATATTTTGTGAATAATTTCTTTGTATGAAAATGTTATTCCTTCATTAAAAGACCAAATGCTCTGGCGAAAGCATCTCCACAAAGGAGTACGAACAACTTAGACCATTTTTACAGGAACTGATCACAGAGTTAAAAAATATTAATATCATTAAAAAGCAAATACAAGTATAAACAAGAAAAAATTAGCTTATTGTATTAATTTGTATGTTTTGTTGATGTTAAATTTTGTTTATTTTTGTATAATTTTAAACAATCAATCACAGCTGTTGAAATGTTATAGTTTCTTGTAAAAATGTTGTCCATCAGGGGTTTCAGTTTTTAACTACCCGCTTTGGTTCAATTTTAAATTAAAATATTTTTCTAAGAATTCATTTTTTTATATAATTTTTCTTCAATGAAAAGGTGACAATTTCATTTTTGGTTTCAAATTGATATTTTGAATTAAAATTTTATCTCTTCTGGTTGGCAATTCATTTGTTTTGTGGATAATTTTTCTCTTTTAGTAAGAGATTATTTTTATTATTTGAATATACGTATTCTTTCTGATTAAATAATTGAATTTTCTTTAAATTTTAACTATTAGATGTTTCGTTAAGATTTTTTTCTTTTGTTGAAACATCAAGTACTAAGTTTAAAGTTAAGCTACTTTGTAAGAACTGCATTTTTTATGAAGGTTTCGTAATTGCAATCAAAAATGTAACTATTTGGCAGGAAAGTAACTTTTTTGTTTGGAATGCATATCATTGTTTGGAAATTTTTATACGAAGTCTATTTTTTCCAAGTTTAATCTATGTATTTATAAATTCAACTATTTTGCTAAAAAAATTTCTTACTAATATTTTGATTCGGAAATGCAGCTAGTCCATTTTCTAATGAGAATGTTTATTTTTAAAATTGAATATTCCACATTTATCTACAGAATTCATAAACTTTGTTAAAAATTTGACTATTTCGATGAAAACTTAATCTTTGTTGTTAAATATTCTTCATTTTGGTTTAGAATTTAACTATTTCGTTAAAAAATTGTGTTTTTTAGTTGAATTTTTTTTATTGGAAAGTAGTTTTTGAATCTTTAGTTTTAATGATTCCATTTATTTATTATTTTATTTTAATTTATTTCATTTATATATTGAATATCTTTTCTAGTTCAAAATTAGACTTTCTGGTTAAAAATGTATCTTTCCTGAATAATGAAAATACAAATTTCTGGTCAAAAATTCTTTTATTTAATTTCAAAAGTTAAGTGTTTTCTAAAATATTAAGATTTGAGCTTAAAAGCTTAAATATATATTTATTTAATTGTAGATAAAAGTATTTTGTCAATAATTCATCTGTCTTCGCTGAATTTGGCTGATTGATAATCCGTTTTAGTTTTTATGAAAATTCGTTCTATTCAAATGCTAATTCAGCTGTTCTATTTTTGGTTACAAACAAATCTGTTTTAGTTGGCAATTTAATCATTTGGTAGAAAATTCACTGATTTTATTAAAACTTCATCTTTTGGTAAAAAATGAATATTTTTGTTGAAAATTCATCTTTGCAGATTATCAATTTTGCTATTTAGTTAAAAAATCAACTATTTTGTTGAAAGCTTAATTTTTCCATCATAAATTCAACTGTTTGATTTAAGATGAAAAATTGTGAAACAATATATTGTATAATAATATATCATATGTTGACGCTTATAGAACTTATAGAACCAATATAGCGCTAAAATTAATTTCTTGAAAATTATGCATTAAATGTTATTTTTCGTATTTTCAGTATTTTTAGCAACAAAATGAGGTCAAGTGATTAATTTTGATATAATAATATAATAATAAATAATTTATATCAACAGTACAAAATTCAGCATTGAATTTGGCAGATTTTCCATTTTATAGAATCAATCTCTTTGTCACATAAAACCTTCAACATTTTTGTTTGAAATTTATTGGAACAATTTGAAATGAAATCGTATCAATTTAAATCTACAGTATATAATCGAATTACGATTTTAATTTTAGATAGGAATCATAATAAAGTTTATTGGTATTTCCCGTATTTACAAACGACGCATTTTAATAGAAGAATCAATTTTTTGTTTGATTCAGATAATATTTGGCTTCCCCAGATAACTAAGGGAATCAAATGAGCAGCAGATTTTATAAAAAAGGGGGTTTTAATTACAATTATAATAAAAAATTTATTACTCTCAGAGAAAATGTTGATTGGCGCTCATTTATTTAAAAAAACACACTGATGAATTAAACAAAAAATTTTCCGTTAAACATTTTTTTTTTCATTTTTTCATTTCCACTTGGAACCAGGATCCGAATGTAGGTCAGCCTCAGAATAGTTTAAAGCCTAGCGTGTCATCAAATAGGCAGACTAACAAATAATTAACTATTTATTAAGTAATTGTAAATAAATAATTTAACGCAAAATATTTTTGACGAAATTAAAAAGTAACCAAAGTTATACTTACGAATCTTTATTTCTATATTATATAATTTTACAATGATGAATAAACAATTTTAATTTGTAGTTTTTCTATACGGCCTATTAAATCATCTATTAAAAAATGTCTGTAATTATATTTTGGATGCATTGGTTTTATTTAAAATTATCCCATTTTAGATCTTCTCTAATATTGCATTGTTTTGGTTTAAGACAACCGATTCAAATTCATCGAACGAATTGGTTGTTGGCTTTCATCTATCACAAAATTTTTACAAAACGCTCTACAAATTAAGAAAATGGATAATAAAAAAGATGTAAACTAAATATTTGTACAGCTTTTTTTAACAAGAAGAAATATAATGCTGAAAACAATATAATTATTCTGCGATGTTGAAAACTAGGACAAGAGACGGTATTTTTTAAAACTTCCGCATTTTTCAGCCAGCATGCGTTTGCAAGAACCATTTTAGGTCTCGTGCTTCGCGCTCGCTAATATATTAATGTTCGCCCTACGCGCTCGGTCTATGTAAGTCCCTCAAATTTTCACCTAGATATGTTATGATTTAAGGTCAAACCATCGACAGTAAGCGTTATTTTATTATTGTGAATTCTCTTTTGCTTTAGCTTCTTTGGCTTTAACAAGCTAAAAAAATGAGAAGAAGCACTTAAAAGTTTTTTATCTCGCGAACTATACATCCTAGAAGACTTATTTACGTCTCACTTAAAATCTCTTGTAACGTACTTTTCAATTGCTACAAACAAATTTTTTAAAGATACACAGCGTTTTTTCTGCGCATGCTTGCAGTTGTGAAAGTTTAAAGAAATGTAGACGCGACTTTGACCGCTTGCATGGCAACCGAAAATAAACCTATCTTAAAAAATCAAAGCCAATTTTAAAATACATTTCAAGAGCTTTAAAAAACCCCAGAAATGTTATTTGAAGTCAATCTTTTATCAAGCATTAAATTTT
>NC_046660.1:71854574-71868342 GCF_010883055.1 Belonocnema kinseyi | reverse complement strand
ACGAGGTGTGTTCAAAAAGTAAGGTGACTTTTCAATTTTCGCGGGCTACGTACATTTAAGTTTTAAATTTTTTGTTTTGTTGTGTTGGTACACTCGTCACGACCATATGTTCATTCATCGTTGCTTGTGAAAGATTTTCTGACCAAAAACAGCACCAAAGTCATGCCTCAGCCTCCATAATCACCGGATTTGGCCCCTAGTGACTTTTTTCTTTTCCCAAAACTGAAGAGACCCATGAAGGGACATCGATTTTCAACAATTGAGGAGATAAAAACTGCATCGCTGAAAGAACTCAAGGCTATACCACAAAATGTTTATCAGAAGTGCTTCGATGATTGGAGAAAGCGTTGGCACAAGTGTATCATATCTGAGGGGGATTACTTTAAAGGGGACAACATAAATATTGAGGAATAAATGAATATTTTTTTTGAGAAAACCGTAAAGTCACCTTATTTTTTGAACACACCTCGTACTTTTATTTTATAGATGTAACCGCTATTCGTCTTTGTTTACTATATTTAGGGACTCAATAATATGCTTATCATGCTTTACTAGGTATTTTGAAATTTCCTTTTATTGTCAAAATTAAACCTCCGAGACCAAACTTATTTTTTCGATCACGGAGAACACACTGGGTCAATTTAATCCAATAGTTTTTCTTTATCGTGTACGACAGAAATAATTTATACAAAATGAAACTATTGTTGATGTCTTTCACAAGATTTAAAAAGTTCACAAAAAAAAATTCCGAATGTTACAACAAAAATTGCATAATGTTATCTGTGCTGCGGAACGCCAAACTTTGTAAATCAAACATACATTATTTCTATCGGCTCTTAAGTATACCTTAGAATTTGTTTAAGACAAGCAATTAAGTAATTGCAAAATAATACACGAGCAAAAAATTATTGGGTCAATTTGACCCAGTGTGTTCTCCGTCATTGAAAAAATAGTTGTGTTCTCGGAGAGTTAATTTTGACAATAAAAGAAAATATTCAAATATGTAGTAAAGCTTGGGCAGCATATTATTGGGTCTCTAAATATAGTAAACAAGGACGAATAGCGGTACGTCTGTAAAATAAAAGTGTATGATTTTACGAATAAAGCTGTGATGTTGTATTATTATATAGAAAAAAATTTTAATTGAACATTTTTTTTCGTGTTGCAAAGATTGTAACTTGATTCTTTATCCAAAAAAGACATTTGTTTTCCTTTATTATTGTTTTAGGGTGTATAGTATTAAACATATAATAGATTGTAAAGAAATGGTGATTTTTCCTAAAAATGTCCAGAACCTGATAAAAAGTTGACTTAAAATGACGTTCTTTTTGTGTATAACGTTGCTGCAAATTGCCACAATTTAAAATCAAAATTTCACTGTTTAGTTTAACTAAACAATCTACAAAGTTTGGTACTATAATTATATAAATTTATGTTAAAAACAAAAGTGACCAATATTTAGACCCCTTATCCGGATTAGGTTCTGTACACTATTGAATTCTTAAATTAAATTAAGTATTCGTTTCCTAAATTTTTCTAAAAAAGCAACTGTATTGAATTTATGAGGAAAATCTTATGGATTACAAATAAATCTATTACATCAAGAACATTTCTTTGAGATCTGAAATAACCAGTATCAATCTGGGCTACACATTAATTCGGTGCCTATACTTTAATGTCTTGCAACCCTTGGTCGAACTTGAATTTTTGCTCATCCTAAGCTGGTTTTAAAGGGCGAACCTTAAGCTTTAAAACACAATATAATAGATAGCGGCCCTGCGGAACTAACCTAAAAAATAATTAGTGAATCCAATTAGTGTTATGGGCAAGGAACATTTGAGACATTGCATTCTTTTTGCGTTCGTTAAAGCTTCGCCCTTTAAAACTACCTTAAAGTGGAATAGATTCAAGTTTGACCAAAAGTTACAAAGTATCAAAGTAAAGGCGGGTGGAGTTCCGAATAGCGTAAACCGACGATTTCGTTCATATCATGTATATTTTATGTATTTTGACGCTGTTTACCATGGGAAAGGACATAGAAATAATGTAATATCACACCCCTGCCTCTTTTCCAACGTCTCTTGGAGGGGCGGGAAGGCACCCTCGTGATAGGTCACAGAAATAATGTAAGGTCACACCCCTGCCCTTTTTCCAAAGTCCCGTGGGGGCGGAAAGGCACCCGATGACAGGTCACAGAAGCAATGTAAAGTCACACCCCTGCCACTTTTCCAACGTCCCGTGGGGGCGGGAAGGCACCCTCGTGATAGGTCACAGAAATAATGTAAGGTCAGACCCCTGCCCCTTTTCCAAAGTCCCGTGGACTTCACTATCATTTTCGTAATCAGCGGATCATAATACATAAGTATACGGAGCCTCAAAAAAATCAGCGGTTTACGCTATTCAGAACTCCATCCCTGGTTAAAAAAGCCTTATAGTTTTGGTCGACAGTCCGTCCTTTATACTTTTTTACGTATGGGAAGGGGAAGAGAGAAAAGGAGGGGGATAAGGGATTATAAGAAAAGGAAAGTGAAAGGAGGCAGTTCGATAATAAAATAGAGGAGGATAAAATAATTCAGCACAGTGGGTGTGAGAAGCATTTTGAGGGAAGTACGGTTAGTGGACTTCAGTGGGGAAGTAATGAGGAGCGCGGGTAGGGGAATCAGGAATGCAGATCGGAGGGGAAGCAGTGTTGGTAGGACAAAGAAAGTGTAGGCAGGAGCAGGAGGGAGTTAAGTATTGAATGGTTGGGATGGGAAAGTTGGTGGAGGAAGAGTTGAGTAGGAGGAGCAGTAAGTAGAACAGGGGTAACTCGCAATTTGGTGTAAGGAGAGGGGAAGGGAGACGACGATAAGATAGGATCAGATAGGATAGTATATAAAAAATGGTCAGAGAGGGGTACTAAGATAAGGAGGGGAAGATTTGGTCTCAATATAATACAATCAATAAATTTGCTGAGTAAAATACAAATATGAAAGTTAATTATTTCATATACAATATTTATTTATTATATGCAGCTTTCCGCATGCTTTAAATTACAAATTATTCTAACCGAAACATCATCATAAAAAATTCGACGGGCTAATTTATTAAAAAAATATAAAATACTACAAATAAGTTGCCTATAAATGATTACGTGAAATATCAGAATAAAAAATAAATAATATTTTTATACAAAATAGGTTCCTAATATTGAAAGCGACTTCCTCTCTGAATAATTCTTTGGAACAAGATTTGCTTGATCTCGAGGTAAATAGTAAAGTGCGTTAAAAACCAATTAACCTAATCGTGTGGCTCAAAGGATCCTCTGGGCACTAGGGTGTTCCGCGAAGTAAATTGTTAAGGGATGCTGTGGGGTGGCAAAGGAAGATGGTCTCATATTTTTATTGTCCTTGCGGGGAATTACTATACTGAATAAAGTCGTCACTTGTTATTGACAAAGTTGACCTAAGTTCACCGCAATTTTGTCGACTGTAATGATAATTCGGACAGAGGGAACTCCAGATTGAGAAGGATGAATGCAATTTCGATGTGAAAAAGACGGTCGATGCTTATGCTAACGCCTCGTCAGGAAGCTGTTAATCGATATTTTAAATTTACTTCATTTTTCATTTCGGACTTTAATTTATTTTCCCGAGAATTACCGTCGGCTATTTGAAAAGTCAATCAAAAACCTTTTCCGGGTTTTCAGTTTCATGATTTTTTTAACATATTCAAAATTGTATTTCAAATTTTAAGATTGAATTTCATGACCTTAAGTTTAGAAATTAATTATTTTAAATCCTGTGGGATGCATGCAGTTGTTCCTTTTGCATGGAAAGGATTCAATTAAAAAAGAAGGAAAATAATTAAAAATTTAATAACTGTTAGCGACTTAGTTTCAAAATCCTAATTTTAGAATGCTTTTATTTTTAAACCAAGTTTGCAATTGTTCATTTTGTAATGCTATAAGATTGAATTACCTTCATAGTTTTAAACAAGAAAGCATGTAATTTGCGAAATTTTCAGATTAATTAAAGTCAAAAACTACAGATTATAAAAAAAATTTCAAGTATGAATCGAAGAAATGACAGTGATTTCAGAACAATTTCACTATTAAATATTTAAAAATTGACGAATCTTATATTGAAAGCTCTCAATAGCAGTTTCAAGGTTAATAATCTTAGATTTAAATATTTTAAATTGCCTAGATTCAATGTTAAGCATACAAAATTGCATAGTTTTTAAAATTCTTGTAAATCCTAGAATATTAAATTAAAGGAATTGATAATTGTGCTATTTTTAGTTCAAAGGATTTTCAATTACATGATTTTCATATAAAGGCCTCTTGAATAAATTCATAATAATAAAAACTGAAAAAAAATTATCCCTTAGATTCAAGAATTAAAAAAGAGAAGATTTCAGAACAAAGCATTAAAAATTAAATTATTGGAAATAGGTCCAAAATATTGAACACATACATATAACTCAACTTAAAAAAAGACAATTTTAAATTGAAAGACTTAAAAATTTTGCCACTTCAGACATTAGAACTAGATATAGAAACCTTGTTTCATATTATTATTTTTGTTAAATTATTAACTTTTAATTTAATAACTAATCATTGAGCCAATCTTGTTGAAGATTTAAACAAAAAGTAGTAATTTAAAATGCACCAATATATAATCGGAAAATTTCAAGAAACAATAATAATCTAAAATAAAGTGTTGAAAATTACACGATTCGAGCTTTAAAAATTGAAAATTATGTTCTTCATAATCATACTAGATCAAAATTTTACCATTTCAAAGTTTCCTAGATTCGTTTAATTTTTAACGTTCCTCGATAGAAAATTTTCAATGTTTAATGCTGTAAATTTAAAATAACTTTATATTTTCAACACTTTTTTGGAATAATTTAATCTAAAGGTTTCAATTTTTTATGTAATAAAAATTCAAAATTATGGAAGATCATCACGAAATTACGGAGGCTATTAGTTTTAAGAATATCGTAACCTTTGGAGTCTTATATTGAGAGTTGAGTGTAATACAAATAAAATTCCATTGTATTTTAAGTGTTCCAATTTTATATTGAAAATTCTAATCTGAAAATATTAAATTTTTAATCTTTGGAACTTGTCCTATTTTTGAAATTGTAATCGGAAATTATTTAATTTGGAGATTCTTCAATTTAAAATAAAATTTTTTAATTTTGAACACTGAATAAGAAATGATACAATTTCAACTGCTTTTGAAGAAAACGATATAATCTCTTTAATTTTATTCTTAAGTTTGTCGATTTTCAGAACTTCTGATATGAAATTTTGTTGAATTTAAAACAAATTCAAATTCAAATTATTCAATATAAGCGCTTTTATTTTAGAACAATACATGTCCATTTATGAACCATATTAATTTTTTATTTGAAGGATGCTAATTTTTCACTTTAAGCCCGGAAGATATAATATAATCTTTTGTCGTTAATTAATTTTCTTTAATTTCTTGTAGTGAAAATATAAAGTTGCGTAAAAAATTCATCACGATCTCTCGAATCTGATGGGCTGATTGCGGGAAAATACATCGTTTCTCCGACCAGGATAATGAAGCAATGTACACAAAAGCTATGTATGGTCAATAGCAGTAAAATGATGCTTAATTGTTCTGGAAGCCACAAGCGGTCGTAAAAGTCTGGTTACCGATCCGCGAATGAAATGATACGACTATAGCGGAAACCATGGCACGGAAAATTCAACTCTATTCTCAAATCTGGATACGCCCAAAAATTACAATATTTTGAAATTTAATGAAATAGTTAAATTGTTTACAAGTTTGAAGTGAAATTAAGAATTCTTATTTTGCTGAATTTTTCCGTGAATTCCGACATAATTACATCTCGCGCTTCGCGCTCGGATATTTATACTTTCCTTTTGAAATGCTTGAATAAAACTTTATGAAAAAAACTCTTTTATAACGCAGTATTTATATGCGTCTTCATATTTTGAAATGTCAACTTAATTAAATATAGTCAAAGATTAAGTTTCTCAAAGCTCTGTAGGCTTTGAGGTACACATCCTCATTGTCACAGTCGTGCTGCGCGCTCGCTTTTTCAGAGATATTTGTAAATGGGTTTTGTTAAATCTTTTGTTTCCTTAATTTTGTTCGTTTTTCCACACATTTTTTATGTAATTTTTTTTACATTCAATGTTATTTTTCACGAATAAAACAAGAAATAAGCTTCCTATCAAGAAGTGATTCTTAAAGAAAATGTAGATCTTTTTTGGGACCACAATTTTTGTTAATTCAGCTTTTTTTTGTATCCTGCATAGTTTAACCGCAAACTAGAATTGTTTATTTTTCATTATTTTCTGTGAAATCAAAATTTGAAATTTCGGTTTTCCCAGAAGATCCAAATAGTTGTTCAAAATCTTATACGTACATAAAATTTTTAAATGTAAGAAATGGTACCAACAATTTCAAAAATGCTCTAAATTTTTGAATTTTTATCTAAAATGGCTGGTTAATGAACTCGCCCTTTCTTTTAAAACCTAAAAAAACTCTATTTTCGGATTCAGGGGTCTTGAAACGTGGAGATACGTTAAAAAACTGTGGTGTCAAATTTCGGACAATTCTAATACTTTCTCAATCTTAAATGATGAAAATGTAAAAGTATTGATTGAAAGCTTATAAAATATCACGTGTAATGTCCTCAAGTAGATATATTTAAAACTTTTTTAAGGAGATATACAACTTGAGAGTTTTTAGAAAAAAATTAAAGAACTTCTCGGATTTTGTACTTTGAATTCAATTTGTGTCATGATCTAACGAAGTTATACAGGAAAGAATCGTTAAAATTTTATCTATGATTTAACTGGATAAACTTAATAATATTAACGTGTTCCTGAGGTATGAAAAACATGTTCAAACCACAATTTTAAAACCCTTTCATATTTTGTACAAAATCCGAAATATTATAGGCAATTACCGCTCTCTCGGTTGACAGATCACGCAGTGGGATGGGTCTGATATTCACAGTTCAAAATAGTCTATAGGTCGCAATTCGGGAATGTTTTAGAACTTTTTTCTTAGAAACAATCACCAATTAACTTCTGAATAATTATTTGCACCCGATTTTTAAATATATATTTTTTGTAATTATTTGTTTAACGTAAATTGTGACAAAAAGGATAACTTGGAACATTTAACTTTTTTTATCTTTCTCAACAAAAAAAAAATAAATAAATTCGCTATGCATCATATTTAATGCAGATATAATCTGGAAAACATAAATAATTCATTTTATTTCAGAGTTAATTTGTATTAGCTACTTGTATACATAAATATTAAATTATATAATTTTCTGTAGAAAAAACTTGTGGCAACCAGAATTGTGAGGATTTATTTTTTTTTTAATTATACACAGTGCCAAAGAACTCTTCCTAATAAACAATTATTATTTTCAAGGACAATTTTAAATTCATATATTCAATTGAACCAATTTGGCCGACATGGGTCATATCTAGAAAACCCGTACGAAATTTGCAATTCTCCTAGCATAAAATATAAATAAGATTTTAAAGATTGTAAGCCACGTATTCTCTCAGGGATTTTATTGTAACATATGGTGCGTTTGGGAAATTTCAGCCCTATTCATATCAGGTAAAATACTATAAGATTTGCTCTGACCCCCGCCCCCCTCTCAATTTGGCTATGATTTTATAATTTAGAGAACGAAGATATAAATAAAATATCATTTTTGTTAATCGATTAATTGTAGAACTATAATAAAATCAGTTTTAGAAAATAGAATTGGTTAATAACCATGAGTCTTGGGTTTTACAAATGTACAATTTAATTGTGTCTTTGGAGCCTAAAATGTTGCGAAGTTCAGATCTAAAACTATGTACTCTGAAATCAAAAGTATAAAATAGAAAACTAACATCACTTACTTTAATTATTTGTTAAAAATTTCACAATTTTGTTTGAAAATTCATCTTTTTTTATTTATCATGTCAGTTGCAAAATCACTTGTTCGACTGAAAATTAATTTTTTTAACTGGAAAGTTAACATTATTCAGGATTAAATATTTCGGTTAAAAATTCATGTTCTGTGTTAAAAAGGATTTTTTGTCATGATTACTACCTTTGGTTAAAAATTAATGTCTTTTATTAGAAATGAATTTTTTGTTGAAAGTCAATTTTTTAAAAATAAAAAATGCAAATGCTTGGTCGTAAATCAATCTGTTTTAGCTAAAGATTTGAGTATTTCATTGAAAATTGATTTTTTATCTTGTTAAATTCACCTGTTTCTGTTTCAATATTAACATGTTTCTTGGTTCAAATTTCAACTATTAAATTTGTAGTTAAAAATGTATCTCTTTAAGTTTCAAATAAGATTCTTGGTTCAAAGTTGAACTACATTCTCTAAAGTTGACTTTTGTTTAAAGATTAGTCATTTTAATCAAAGATTCATCTATTTAAAGTAAATTTAAAATTAATTTATTGCAAATTAATTAAGAAAATTCAACCTTTTCGTGGATATTCAAAATTTTATCTCATTTATAAAAATTTCGGCTTTTTTGGTAGACAATCTTCTTGGCTGGAAGTTCAACTATTTTCTTCAAATTTTATTTATTTTGTTAAAAATTTAACTATTTCTTTGAAAATTTATCCTTCTGTAAAAAATTTATCATTTTGGTTTAAAATTCCAACATTGTTGATGAAAACTTTTTTTTTCTTAACTGAAAAATCTTGCGTATTTAAAAATTCAACTCTTATTGAAAAGAAAACAAAACCCCTTCTGCTTGAAAATTCATCTATTTTGATAGAATTTGACTCTTTTATTTTGTTTTTTAAAAGTGCACCTGTTCAGTTAAAACATGAGCTCTTTTGTTAATTCATAAGAAATAGTACGATTTCGACAATCTTAGGTCTACCACCCTGAACGGGAGGGAAACTAAGGAGAGGGAGTGTAATTACGGGAAGGTAGAAGCGGCACAGTGAAGAGAAATGTTGATATGGATGTGGAAGGTAGGGTTAGGGAGTCATAATATGAACTTTGCGTGGTGGGGAAGTATGGGAAGTGAGAGGTGGTAAGTGAAGATAAGTAGGAACGTGAGGGTGAGTAGGAAACTTGTTGTGAAGGGAAGTGTAGACTAGGGAAGCTGGGAAAGGTTGGGAAAGTGAAGTGGATGTTAAGGGGGGGGTAGTAGGGGAAGGTAATGAAAGTAGGAGGAGGAAGGGCAAGTAGGGAAAATGAGAGAAGAGGTATTGCTTAAGGAGAAGGAAAAGGAGAGCGAAATTTTGTGATAGGGAGATTAAAACGATTAAATTAAAGGACTGGGAGAGAAGGGGAAAGGAGTAAAAGTATGGCGAGGGAGAGAAAGTATGAAAAGTAAGAGAAGTATTGTTTAAAGAGAGGGAAATTATGATAAAGGGCGATCGGAACGACTAAATTAAAGGGGAGGGATAGATGGAAAAGGGAGTTAAATTAGGGGGAGAGATGGGAAGTAGGTTAAGTGAAAGAGGAAGTATTTTTAATGAGCAACAGTTGGAGAGGGAAATTATGTGAAATGAAGCTTGCAACGACTTAATTAACGCCTTAAAAAGCTACGAACCCCTTTTTTGTTGTCGAGCGGCTAATATTTTGACTACTTTTTCACTAAGGAAGTAAATTCAGAAACTGTAAGGGTTGAATTATAACTTGAATTTTTTGTTTCAACTTTTTCATTTTTCTCAGAGAATTGGCCAAGTCGTACGAGATACGCATAGATCTCCTGGAGACTATACCGGACACAGGGTCCAATTACTGTGAGTTCAGATTGCCTCTGTTTCTCGCAACAACTTTGGAGAATCTTCACCTTGCTCGAGTTCCGGCACGCGAAGTTAGAGAAACGATATTTCTAAACTTTACAAGAGACACTCGACCTGACATGGAAAACGACGCTAAGTCTCACTCAGCGCTCAGAAATAAAGGATGTAAAAGTTAGATGATTCAGAAGCCAAGTGTCTAGAATCCGTTTATAAAAAGGATTGAATTTAATCAAACAGCGACGAAACTTCATAACAAGAACTATTTTTTAATTTTCAAAATTATTTCATCTTCCTTTAAAAATTTAGTTTTTTTCCTTATTATTTTAAGACAAAGATAAGAAATAATATTTGCAATTATTTAAAATTTGAATCTCTGAAGCTTATAAGTAAATTATTTAAGGAAAACTTTTTTTCCATTGATTTCTTAGACTTTCAAATATTGGAAAATTTAAGAGATTTTTTATTTAATAGAATTGAAACAATAATGTAAGAACTTAAAATTAAAAAATTACAAAAAACGCATTAAGCTTTTTGAGTTACTTAATTTCAATTAAATTGTTGGCTATCAAATCTCAAATGATCGAACCTGGACACATTCAAAATCATTCAACATTCAACATTTTATAATGTTGAATTTTAATTGTACAGTCTTGATAAAAAGTGCAATTAAAATGTTTTAAACGTTTTACAATTTTAATTCCAAAATATTATGAATTTAAAGATATTATTTTAAATAGGGCTTCAAAATCCAAAAAAAAGAAGATGAAGCCAATCGAACATCATGGAAATCGAATGTTGAAATTGTTTTAATTTTAAAATTTTTGTTGTTGAAAATTTTTAAATTTTTGTTTGAACGAAATAAACGTTTTTCAAGTGGGGCGATGCTCGTGGGGGCTAAAGCGTAGACTTTGCACCCACTCCGTCGGCTTGCGGGTTCGATTCTCGCCTCGCACTCTGGAAGAACCCTCGGTGGCCCATGCGGTGAACACTAGCCTAGCAAGGGAGTTGTTCATCTTCGGAGAGTCGCGGGACCGGTACCTCTAGAGAAAAAGGTTTTCTCTATCTACTTAAAGCTGTTGCTCATAGTGTTTCGGAACCCACCTTAAACTGTAGGTCCCCCTTTCACCACCAAGTAAGTGTGTGTGTAGGGGGGGGGGGGCGTAAATAAATAGGGAAGAAGGTGCAAGAAAAATTTAAACCCTTAGGGGATTCATTAGAAGCTTTCATTCCAATAAACGTTTTTTATTGAAGCTTTGCAAAGTTTTTTAAGACGAGACTCTTGAATATTATGCAATTTTAAATGAAGCCCTTTTAAACTGTAAATTTAATGTTGATACTTAATTTACCAATATAAATACTTATAATTATTTGTATTCATATTGGAAACCTTTACATTAGATCTATTCGGTTTAATTTTAATTGGGTTTGTTCTTGTATACAAGAAAAATTGAACAAATTATAAATATACGCCTTACAAATTAAACACTTATATTGAGGATGATAATTCAAATTGATGTACTTCCATTTGAAATTGATTCAAAGGAAAGAAATTCAATACGTAAAATAAATATTTGGTTATATTAAATATATAAGCCCTTTAAAAAATAAATATTCAAGTTCAAAATAATTTTTAAAAATTTCTAATTTTTAATTTCAAGTTATTGTATTCATTGTTGCTAAATATTAATTATTTTAAACTATATGCATTCGATATCGTCGCGTTTTAAATTTTTTCATATTTAAAAAAGAAAAGTTTTATGAGCATACAGTTCAAAATTAAATAGTTTTCATAATCATAAAAGTCTGCTAATTCAAAAATTTTCATAAATTAACATTTCTAAATTTTGACAAATTTTGAAAAATATTAAAAAATAAAATTTCATAAAACACTGTATAATCGCCGAAGAAGAAAACATTCAAAACGTAAAATCCCGAAAGTAGATAATTGAGGATATTATAAAATATATGAAACTATGAAACTGCCGACACGAGAAAATTTCCATATCTTAATAATTAAAAAATGGTTAAATAATAAACTAAACAATAAGGAATGAAATAAAATACTTGTACTGGATAAACAAATTCTTTATTTAATTTATCATTTTATTATTTACATTCCGGATTTTCATCATTTGAAAATTTTAAATTTTTCTGCGACTGTAATTTCATAGAGTCGGATATTTTACAATGTTCGCAACTTTATTTGCGGAATCATCTATTATCGAAATCTTTTAAGTTAAGTAATATTAAAAACTGTCGGTAAAATTTAATTGTTTTTTTTTTATTTTAAGAAATTTTTATTCGATACAATAATTAAATTTTTTACTTTTTTCAAATGTCTTTTTTTTCTTGGCCCAAACATATCAATTGATTTGAACATTTTTATTTTGATAATTTCGAAAATCTATCAAATAATTATAAAATCGACATATTAATTTGGAGCTTTGTTTATTCAAAAAAATATAAAAATATTGATTTACATAGTAAACAAATTAAATTTTAAGCAAAAATTTAAATTTTTCATATGCGTGTTTTTTAACCAGAATTGATTTAATGCATGTATATGGTATCATATTTTGTCTAAATGAACATTTTAAAGTAGAAAATAAAGAAAAAGAAAATCAGGGTAAGCATTTTTTGGGAATCTAGTTTTTTCAAAAAATAAATTTTGTATGCTTAGAAACTTGAAAAACAATCGCGAAGGATGTTTTGAAATTAATTAAAACTTTAAGTTTTAGATTATCTAGGATGTTCTACATTATTAAAAAGAGTTTTAGTTGATTAGATTGAATCTAAGGAAACGTTACAACCTTTAGTGAACTCGTGTAATTTTGGTTTTAGAAATCCAAAAAATGTCTAAAATACAAACAGTCACATAAATTGAAGTACAAAACTTTTTGAAGAGGAATATGGTATTTAGAAACCTATATTATCTCTACTAACCAAATAAGTGCCTAAATTTAATAAAAATCAATGAAAAATCAAAGTTCGGAATCCACCCTCAATAATATGACTTTCTAATATGATTCGTTTCTTTAATTCCGCAACTTGATGTTTAAAAATTTGATTTGAAGTCACTATAAAAAAATGTCCAGCGCAAATAATCTTCATCCTATTATTTTTTTGAGCTGGAATACTTTTAATATGAGAATTCCTTTTCTTAGATTGAAAAACTCGGAGTATCTTACACTTATTTTTTTCAATTAACAATTAGATATCTCAGAACATTTTTCTTTCATGAAAAAAAATGGAAAATGACGCCTACGCTCTTTCGCTTTACTTACTCTCTAATTGAATGAATTCAATTGCATAAATGCGTTTCAAAGGAGGTTTACAAAATAAGCCTTAGTTGAATGTTTGTGATATAACAGTCCCAAGAGCCTCGTTCGCGAGATCGTCAAACGAGTATATTAAGGAAGAACAAAGCCGCTGCACGCATTCATCCCTCTCGAGGGATGAACCATTACCGTCTGCGACTTCGCCAAGTGTCGTCAATGCTGTAAGCGAGCCCGTCGCTTCATGAATTTCAATCCCATAACTTTAGTCATTTCGAAACGTTTGGCACAAGTTTCCACGCCAGAAACAAAAGCGATCTGATTTGCAATTCACTCTGAGAATAGTCGGAAATTATTTTTGTCGCTTTTAAGTCCAGCCACCTCCTTAACCCCTATAAATACTCGAGTACGATATTTTATTCACATTAATAAAAAAAATTACTCGTAACTATATTTGAATTTATTTTTTGCCACATGAAGAACTCTAATTAATCAAATTATTAATGCTGTATTGACTTAAATTAAGATGTAATGTTTTTCGGAACAATTAGAATTTTCAACATACACGAAAATAGACCTAAGAAGAATATTTTCACTATATTTCACTTAATTGGAATGGAAGCTTCTAATGTGTCCCCTAAGGGTTTACATTTTTCTTACACCTTCTCTATTCCTTTACACACCCTCCACACACTTACTTGGTGGTGG
>NC_046660.1:71772971-71854474 GCF_010883055.1 Belonocnema kinseyi | reverse complement strand
AGGCTAGTGTTCACCGCATAGGCCACCGAGACTCTTCCAGAGTGCGAGGCGGGAATCGAACCCGCAAGCCGAAGGAGTGGGTCCAAAGCCTACGCTTTAGCCATTATTATTTTTTTTCCGATTGTGTTTTTTTGCAAGTAGGCCGTGTTCATTTGACAATTCAACTATTAAATTTTTAATTAATAATGATTCTTTTTGGTTGAAAATGCAACTACTTGGTTGAACTACTTTATTAAAATTTAATTCTATAGGTATGCAGATTAAAACTTTTTTTGCTGAAGAATGAATCCAATCGCTTGAAAATTCAACTACTGGCTTAAAAAGCCAGTTAAAAATTCAACTGTGTTAAATACTTCATATTTTTGGCCTAAAACTGCAACTTGTTCTCTTAGAAATTCATTTTCATGGTTAAATGTTTATTTTTATGCAATTTGCACTCTCTCATTTTTTTGAAAAGTTTATGTATTTTAGTTGAAAATAGAACTATTTGGTTGAAAATGTATTCCCTTTTTAATGTGAAATTCATGTATTCGAGTAAAAAATTTAACTATTTTGTAAAAATTCAACTATTCTGTTAAGAGTTACCGTAGATTTTGGTTGAAAACTTAGCAGTGAAAGGTTCTCTATTATCTCATAATAATATTTCTAACTATAAGAGTAACTCAAGAGAAGAAATAAAGATAGTCGCAACATATAAAAATACACACATATAAAATATGGATTTATTTATCCAACGAAATTCCCTCCATTCAATTCAAAAATAGATCCTCTCAGGGATAACATAAAATATTTCCGTAGACTCTATGGTATATTTCTCATTTAATTCCGAATACAAAATATTAAAGGAGTGCACGCTAGCAAGTCTCTGGAGAATTTATTCTCAGCACAAAGTACAAATCGTCAAGGATTTTCATCAACTCGAGATACTTTGTATCTGCAGGTAAAAAGAGAATCAATCTCAAATTGGTCGTTGAAGTGCAATTCATAGCCCATTCTCGATACGAACACTTTCACTCTTTGAGAAGTTAAATGTAGCTGGAGCCAAGCTTAACAGACTATCACGTTAAGCAACTCTAGTAAGAAGGACATATCTTTCGGCGAGGATGCAGAAGACGCCCAAAAATTCTCTTTTGACGAGAGAGGATGCCTCCATTCTATGCACTCACATCAGAACAGAATGGTACAATAACAAGTTCATGCGACATGCACGGAATAAAATTGCACTAACGTCGGGAACTAAGAGTGTAACTGCTAGTCCTGCGACCAGTGTCAACCTGGACCACCCCCGCTCGCCAGCGAGCCCCCCAATGCTGGTTCAGGCTCTAAGGAGATATACGTTTACCTTATCACAGTTTTCTAGAAATTTAGTCGAGTAAGCCAAAAAATTCCACTGTTTCTTAGAAATTCGTCTTTTTCAATAAAAAAATTGATTATTTTCTCAGGAGACACAATTATTTGTTTAAAAAATAAGTTTTTAGTTAAAAATTAGTCTTTTAGTCTTAAAAATACAATTCATTTGTTTAAAATTCGTCTTTTAAGTGGAAAATTCTATTATTTTGACATAAAATTCAATGTGTTTTGAACTAGAAATAATATATTTTTGGTTCAAATATAATGCAAAGCATTTTATGCTGAGAATTCACTCAATTGTTTGACTAAAATTTAGAAATTTATATTTATTTTTGAAGATTCAGCTATTTTCTTTCAAATTCATGTATTTTCCTGGTGGCAAAATGTTTACAAAAAAGTACAAACAACTAAAACCTATTCTTACTAGAACCTAAAAATAAAATCAATAAGTTACAGCAACAAATATTACAGGAAAGTTCTTTTGCTAATGGAATTTAGAGGTCTCATTTTTACCACTAATATTTCAAAAGGACCTTTGATATTAGTATATTGTACTGAAGAGTATGGTAGTTATATTCATTTACATGAATCAAATTTCTTTTCCTATTAACACAATTAAAGTTTCATGCAATAATAGAAAAAGTTCTTTAATTTGAAATATTATGATTGACCTATTTGTAAGGTGCTAAGAGAAAAGGAACCTTACGCGCTGAAAACCCAATTTAAAAAAATCTATTTATCGATAATTTATCGATAGGTTAAGAGTCACTTTATTGAATGCGAAAATCAGAAAAATTATATGCAGGAAAGTTTTTTTAAAATTGAGATTATAGAGTTTTCAGCCAAAACGTTGTTCTTTTTTAACCTAGGATTATAAATATTTAAAATATTCAATTGAGATAACTTTATATTAAAATGTATAAATGTTTCCTGCTACTAAAAAAGCTTATATGTGTAAACTTTAAAGGAATGAAAGAATATAGATAACGATTATTGTCTTTTAATATTCTACCTTTTCTTTGAGGTTTAACCATAGAAGGTTTTTTATATAATAACAAATAATAATTAAATTTTAGCTGCAAATCCGGTAAATTCTTATAGATTCCTGTACTTGTACTTTTTCAAATTTTATTAGGAAATTAGAACTATCATTCAATACAACAATATACAAAAAAAAATCGTCCGAACAATAGAAAAAAGTTTTCCTCTCCTGCAATATTTGTTGTAACCCACTGTTTTTTTTTTATTTCTGTAAAAATGGTTTTAGTTTTTTTTTTATTTTTCCTAGAAAATTGTCCCTCTGCTTCAAAATTACATTAGACAGATAATGGTTGTCTAGGTAACATTTATATTTAAAAATTTTGCTTAACTAAAATTTTGGCTTTATCTACGATTTACTACAAGAGAAAAATTTAACAATATTTCATCTTTTGTTAAATCTTGTATTGTGTACAACAAAAGGAAAAAATGATGAATAAAAAGTTGTAAACATATTTGAACGTTGCATTTTAGAGCCAAATTTCCAACAGCAAAATTAAACAAAACAAAATTCTCGGCAACGAAAAAACAGAGCTTTTTATCTTTAATAGTTGCAGAATTATGATCCTTCAAAATAACCGGATTAAAAAAAAAGTTTGCGGAAAAATCAGATTCTGAAGTTTGCATTTTTCATTTGGAACCTGTTAATTTTGCGAACCAGAAGATCTGTTGTTGATGGCGATTGATGGCAAAACTATACACTATTCATTTATAAATTATTAAAAAATGCAATAATCAACGTGTTCATTTTGATAATAATTAATTATTAAAAAACACACAAATTAATTAGTAACTATCTTTTCCAACCGGAAAAAAGAAAGGAAAGAAGAACCTCAGGAATTGTTATGAAGAATTAGATTTTATGTTATTCATATCTGATGACAATTTTCTCGAAACATCAAAACAGGTTTTTACAAAACAATTTGTAAACTCATTGACATTTTATACATACGAATTTCAGTAAGCAATTATAGGTTATAAGAATATTAAGTTTGAATTAATATTAAATAAAATATATGTAATCATCGTTATATACTTTAATTTTTCGCTCTCACCTATTCAGTAGGAGTGCAGCTTGTAGCTTTTAAGTAATTTTATTATTAATTAATTTATTATTAATAATTAACAATAATTGTTTAACTTGCGAAGATAAGCTAACTATTTTTTGCAATTTAAGCATAAAATAATAAAATTTCATAAAGCTAATACCTTTATTGATATTTTTTTCAATTATGAGTAAAAACGTTACAAACAGTTAATTTATCATCTTTTCTTTATTCACTTTTGGCAACGGATATTTTGGAAGTAATTTTCTTAATGCAAATACATAATATGTGCACGAAATTTATAATCTAAAGCGTATTATAAAACATGCTTTTAAGGTTGTAATTCCTTGGCCCATGAAGGTTGATAAACTGCATTAAAAAAAATCTTATTTAATTTCTTCTGCTATAACTTTTCCTCCAGTGCGATAAACGTACACACTTCAGAATTTGGTTTTTCGGCCTCTTTTTTTATAAAAAATTTGATTATTTTCAGGGATCTCTCCATCCATGGAAGATAACTAGAAGAAGAAAATTATAAATTTCATTTTTTTCAGAATTTAATATGAGACCAAGTTTAAGAATAACGAATCATCAATAAACCCCCCTAACAATAAAATAATGTAATACAAAAGTTAAGGAATATTTGTCAATTTTCGAAAGCGACACAAAGCTTGAGTTATTTTCCTATCCTGAAGTTGTAAAGTTACTAACTGCCGACGGTTTGAAATTGATACGATTTTAATCACCGTTTTCATAAGGCCGTTACATTTACGTCACATGGCTAACCATAAATGTATGTTACTACTGAAAGCGGGCGCTTTCCCTATTTTAGAACTATGAAATTACCGTAGATTACCTGAATTTGAACTAGATTACGATTTGGAATTTTTGGCAAAACATCACTTTAAAAATCATCTATAATTATAATTAAAAATTTGTCATAAGGAAAACCGCAGGATTTCACCAGGAGGGGGTGCTAATCTGGAAAATTGCACCCGCTCCCAGCGAAATCGCGGTAAAATTTCAGCCACAACCACGTCTCACGACCGTGAGATAGGTGGTTGCAGTCTGTAAAGAAATCAATACAAGGATCCAGCAAAAGCCTCGTTCACCCTAAGAACACGGACCGACCCGAGGACAACCGCCTTCTGCATTTTTCCCACAAGTGTTTTAGCATATTGTTGACACGTAGGGATGCTTTTTAGGCCATTAGCAAGTGAAAGCTTGACACCTCTAAGAGCGCCGATGATAAGGACGATTAGTTTAACAGAATATTCCGGGTACAATCGTTGCAACTCCCTTATAAGGTCTCGATACCTCTCTTTCTTTTCATTCTCCTTGGTTATGATGTTTTTGTCAGCTGGTGCCGAACATTTGATAACGAACATGGTTCGCTTCTCGAAGTCAAGAAGAACCATGTCAGGCCTCGAGTGAGCAACAGAAACAATTGTCGAGAATATAAACTTCCAGTATATGCGGCACTTCCCATTCTCGACAATTGACTTAATTTCCCTAAGAACATTCAGAGGAGCGATATTAAGGTTAATGCCGTCAGAGTGACAGAGATGGTAATAAAGCACTCTTAGTGCCGCATTGTGCCTTTGAATGTAGGTCGTTCCCGCGTGAGTTGGACAACTAGATAGTATGTGAGCTAAATGCTCGGGGTGTGCATGGCACGCCCTGCAGCTATCATCGGGAATGTCTTGGCTCAAAATGTGGCGACGGTATGTTAAGGTGGAAATGACACCGTCTTTGGCATGCAAAGATGAAACCCTCCGTACCAGACTTCAATCCGGGCGATTTAAGGAAAGCAAACGTTAGCCTTTCACCAACCACTCTGAAATCGGTTCTTCAGACTTTAAATATGAGAGGAAAATACGGGCCAAATGCTGATGGGTTGAAGAAAACTTCTTCTACCAGAAGGTTTTCATACAATCTGGTCCCGGTGCAAAATAGTTCTTCATCAATCTTAATACTTTTTTCACCTCCCCGGTAGTGATAGGTGGGCATTCTTTATCAGGTGTTATGAGGGCAACACAGAACTCCTTGAAGTTATTTATATTTTCTGAGTCTTCGTCCAGTCTACGCTGATCTTCATAGACTTCTCTCCAAAATACTTCGACCTCCTCTGGTTTGGGTGGGTGTTCGATAGTAACTGGAGGGTCTTGGGAGAGTCGAGATGGGTCAGAGAGAAACTGTTGATTTTCTCTGACCCACCTCTCCCTCCGCTCTAGACTTCTCTTAGCATCAGATAGTATCCGTATTCTCTCAACAGTATGCTGCCTGATGGTCAGCAGCTTGAACTTGTTACGTTTATGATAACGGGTCCGGAGTTTGCGCGCGAACTTTCGAACCTTGGCGGTAAAATTCCTGCCAGATGTGATGTAGTCAATCACACACTGAATGCGAGACGCTTACTGTCTTGCCCAGCCTATCTTTATGGCAAGTTGATGCATTCGTCCTTTGGTCTTATGATCAACCGTTGGTTTTGTTTTACGGTTCGCATCGGCCAAAGCTCTCGCTGCATTATACACACAATAATTGATAGCCCAGAGGTCGGATTCTCCGGAAAAATGTCCACGAAGCTCGTCATTCATTTTAGCCAGATCTTTAGGCTTGAGAGAAACCTTGGTGTTGATGTTTCTCTGGGTTGTAAACCATCGGTCTTCATCTACTGGATGCCTGCCCGCGGTTGGTCTTAGTGTCGCCTCTCTTTCTCTGTTGCCGGCTTGTTCTAGCTGTGGTAGACTAGGCGTTCCGCTTACATAGCCCCTTTTACGGAGTAGTTCAGCATGGTTTCGCAAACGTTGCTGCGAATAGTGCGATAGCTCTGGATGTTTCACGCACCACAGAGCATGCAGCCGTGCCATGAAACCCCTTTCAGAGGGCACACTCGCATCGTACCACTCTAGCAAGTCGTGATTCAGTCGCTCCGTCCACCGAAAGATCGCGAGATCCCGTTGATCCATCGCATTGAATCCATTTTCATTGGCTCCCCCAGCTCTAGATTGGTCGGCATTGTTGGCCTATTGTCGGGAGCCCTGCGCGTTCTGTCGTTTTGAACCGCACTTACTACAACTATGTTTGGTTTTGTTATTATTGTTCCCACGAGAAGCTAGGGAAAGGGGTTTGTCCATCCTTGTAGAGCCCCGCATGCAAGGATAAGGCCGCGTACTCTGAGACGTCGCCCGGTATCCCAGAGTCACCGTTCTAGACACCTCACCCAGGTGCTATTCAGCTTTCGGCACGGTTTTCACACCTCCGCTTGGGGGTTAATTCCTTCGGTACCACCTATTTGTCCGCGATTGACTATTTATTTTCGTAACCATATTCAGCAGAAACCCTTGGTACAGGGACCCTCTATCCGCAACCCGAGAACGCGTTCAGTGGCTTTGTCATAGGCCCTTCTATTTGATTCTGGAAGAATCAAAACCGAGCCGAATAGGGGTTCGTCCGGAATATAAATACCGAGAAACACCCCGAGCATTTAGCTCACATACTATCTAGTTGTTTAACTCACGCCGGAACGACCTACATTCAAAGGCACAATGCGGCACTAAGAGTGCTTTATTACCATCTCTATCACTCCTACGGCATTCACCTTAATATCGCTCCTCTAAATGCTCCTAGGGAAATTGAGTCAAGTGTCGAGAATGGGAAGTGCCGCATATACTGGAACTTTATATTCTCGACAATTGTTTCTGTTGCCCACTCGAGGCCTGACATGGTTCTTCTTGACTTGGAGAAGCGAACCATGTTCGTTATCGAATTTTCGGCACCAGCTGATAAAAACATCATAGCCAAGGAGAATGAAAAGAAAGAGAGGTATCGAAACCTTATAAGGGAGTTGCAACGATTGTACCCGGAATATTCTGTTAAACTGATTGTCCTTATCATCGGCGCTCTTAGAGGTGTCAAGCTTTCACTTGCTAATGGCCTAAAAAGCATCCCTGCGTGTCAACAATATGCTAGAAGACTTGCGGGAAAAATGCAGAAGGCGGTTGTCCTTGGGTCACTCCGTGTTCTTAGGGTGCACGAGGCTTTTGCTGGATCGTCGTATTGACTCCTTTACAGACTGTAACCACCTATCTCACGGTCGTGAGACGTGGTTGTGGCTGAAATTTTACCGCGATTTCGCTGGGAGCGGGCGCAATTTTCCAGATTAGCACCCGCTCCCGGCGAAATCCTGCGGTTGTCCTTATGACAAATTTATATATACAAACATATATTTTCCCTGCTTCAAGAAGCAGCCCGCTTTTTCGCTTAAATAATAGCTGAATTCAATACCCCGTAGGAAAATCCAACTATTATTTGTTGAAAGGTAATTATTTTTAATTCAAAAGTCTACTATCCCATATTTTTTCAAAATAAAGCCCTTTGTGTAAAATTCTAGTATTATATTTGATTACAAATTTAAGTTTTTTGTTGATAATTCGTTTTCCTAGAAGAAAATTTGTCTAAAACATTTTTGACTGAAAATTGATGATTTTAAGTTAAAAATTCAGCTATTACATTCTTCATTCAAAATTCATATTTTTCTATTGATCTTTAGTTTGCCATTCAATTATACCATTTTTTAATTAAAATTCATCTGTAATGGTTATAAATTCGACTATTCTGTTAAACATCCTTTTTCCTTATAGTAATTTAAAAACATATATCTGTCTTTTTTAGGATAGAAGAATCGTCTTGTTTGGATTTTAAATTAAACTGGCTTCTAAACAATCTTCCTTGGCTGAAAAACTGCAGTCTTTTGTTTATAATGCAACTCTTTTTGGTTCTAATTTAATCTTTGTGCCTAAGAACACAACCATTAAATTTAGAATTCACTGATTGGTTAAAAATTCAACTATTTTGTTAAAAAGTCGTCCCTCTCACTTGATTGTTCAACTATGTTGTTAGAAGTTCTACGTTTTTTTAAAACAGTTCATTATTTTGTTAAAAAATCAACTATTTTATTGAAAGTTAGTATTCTTTTAAAAATTCAACTATTCGGTTCAAACTTCAACTATGTATATTTTTAAAAATTCGTCCCTTTTTTTTAAACGTTTAATTATTTGGCCGTTAATGCAATAATTTTCTTGAATATTAATTTTTTTATCTTGAAATTCACCTAGTGGATTGAAAATTTATGTGTGTAGTTCGAAGATTTAACAATGTTTTTAAAAATGCAACTAACGTGTTAAAAATTGTATTATTTTCTTGAAAATCAAATTATGTTGTTAAAAAGTAAACTGTTTTTTTTTTAATTTGGCTTTTTATCCTGGAAAACCAACTGTTTCATTGAAAATTCACGTTTTTTGGTTAAAAATTAAAATATTTTGTTGAATGTGCCATATATTTCGACTTATGGAAGGCATTTCATATAGAATTTATTATGGCAACTAAACAATAATTGTATTCACCCTCTGCCCCCTGCTGAAAAATGATTTTGGGCAGTAAAGTCTATTAAAATATTATGTTTATATTTTTCGTCCTACGTTAGGCTTTTACTATATAAAATTGAAGACAAAAATTGACTTGAAAGGGGCGTTGGTTTGTGTCGTACTAATGACGTCCCCCTGGGGTGTTCAAGTTTTGTGTTACGATATATGACGAAGAAAAAGTGGGAAGATGGGGGTGGAAAAAGTTTTTGAAACAGCGTGACGTAGTTGTTGGACGATCTCTTGAATATACTAAAAAAATGGCCAGTTAATAAAGACTCATTTTAAATAGGCAATTTGTTTTTTAGCTGATGCGTAAAAATGCATAGCCCTCCCTTTCTTTTTTGTTGTCTGTCACATTTCCTACTTAGGAGAAAAAACAGAACGTGAGTAACTGGGAAAGAAGGGTTTCCTCATGGGAGAACTAGTCGCAATTCTCCACCGAGGGTTGGATCAGACGCACTTTATTAAGACAAACGACCCTTCGGGTTCTGAATCCCCCATGGAGCCTGCGCCTCCTTGATCGTCATGCTCGCCAAAAAATCCACAAACACTTATTTAACGAAGACACAGATTAGGCCATGAAGGCAGACACGTGACCTAATTTAAAACTTGTTTCTTCTCGCTTCTTTGCGATATGGCATATTCTCTAATAGGAAAGTCGCTCACCCTCCTAAAATGTAAGTTCTCTCTTGGTGGGATAAACAGAGCTTATAAAAGTAGAACTTAATCGGAGAACTCTCGTTTGCGCAAAGAAAAAGTCGCTCTAAAGAGATATCATAGACTTTTTTTACTGAAGTTTTATTGGGTTAAAAAAGGTTAAAAAATAAGTTAAAATAAATTTTAAATAGTTCTAGTTTTCATTGAATCTATCTTAAAAGAATAATTGAACAGAAATTGTGTATCTTAATATTAGATAAGAAAATTAATTTCCTTCGAATCGTCCAGAGGTTATTTAAAAGCCACGTTACGCTACTTTAAATGGTTTTCATATAACTGCATCAATGAAGTAAAAATGTTTTTCTGTGCTTTTCTTTGAAAAATGCTTAAAATGAAACTTCAATTGAATTTACAAGTCTAAAAGTAAAATTGTTTAGAATCTATTAGAATTCTCAATAAAAAAAATCTTCAAAAAGACAAATGTTTAACAAACAGGAAAATTTAGGTCAAACTAATTTAATTTGAAACAAATTAGTTGAATTTTAAGTCAAGGAAGATTTTGCCGTCAACAGAAAGATTTTTTATATGGTTGAATTTTAAACTATAATTATTCATTTTTAACTAAAACTGAAATAGTTAAATTTTGAGTGGAAAAAATTGATTCTCAATAAAAAAAATAATAATTTTCAACTTACTTTTTTAACTTTTCTCCAATTAGATTGTTCTTCAATTACTAAAATTAATTTTTAACAAAGTGGTTCGACTTAGAGTTCATAATTAAATTTATAATCTCAATGTTTGAATTATTTATTAGATTTATAACCGAACGGTCCAATTTAAAAAAATAAAAAATGTATATTTAATTTAATTTTCCAACTAAAAAGCTAGATTTTTTGTTAGGCAGTTAAATTCTCAGTTAGAAAAAAATGTATCAAAAAATTTAAATGTGCAAAATAAAACAGAATAATTAAATTTTAAATAAAATGATTAATTTGTAACCAAAACCAGAATAGTTAAATTTTCAGTTGAAAAAATTAATTTCCTATCAAATAAAACTAAAAATTCTTAACAAAGTAATTTGAATTTTTACGTATCTGATCGATTTGTAATTAGGAAAATGAATTTTCTACCAATAAAGACAAACTTATAACAAAATACATAAACTTTCAACCACATTGTTGATTTTTCAACAAAATCATTAAATTTTCAGCAAAATAGTTCATCTTTCATGTCAAATCATAGATTTTCATAAAAAAAAGACTTTTCAATCAAGGCATAAAAAAGGTTAACCAAATTGTTCAATTTTTAATCCAAAAAGGAAATATATCTATAAAACAGTTTAATTTTTCACCCGAAAATGTACAACTGAAGAGGAAGGTTGGAACTAATTATTTGAAATTTAAACGAAAATAATAGAATTTTCCACAAAAATGTTGATTTTCAGCCTTAAAATGTGAGTTTTTTAGTAACAAATTAATTTTCAAGTACCTAGTTGAATTTTAAAACAAATTCGATCAGTTGATATATGGAGAAGGAGTAGTTGCATTTCAGTTTAAAAAATTAACTTGCAAAGCAAAATTAATTTTCACAGTAATATTCATTTTTTTGCAGCAAAATGATAGATCATCAACTAACAAAATAAACTTTTTTAGATATAAAACTTCAATGAAACAGGTAAATGTTCAGTCCAAAAAATTAAGTTAATTCCAAAAAATACGAATCTAAAATAAAATATATCTATTTGAAAGCAATAATGAAAAGGTTAAACTTTTTCTGACCAAAAAAAAAAACAAATTTTTGATTTGATATTTGAATTTTTAACCAAGTAAATAAATCCTTAACTAATAAAGTCAATTTTGAACAGATTAGGTCAACTTTCAAGAAAGTAATTGAATTATCAACCATGACAGATAAATTCTCAAAGAAAAATGTAATAGTTGAAGTTTCAGCTGAAGGCAATCAATTTTGAAAAAAAAACAAGATTAGGTAAATTTTTATAAAGGAAAATACATTTACAACCAAAAATGTAATAGTTGCCTTCTCATTTAAATAAAAACTTGGAGCCAAAAAGATTTGAATTTTTTAATTCAGTTTCATCAACTTAGTTCAAATTTCAACAAGCAAACCAAAAAATGGAAGTCTTATTGAAAAAAGTGGATGACGAATTTTTTGGTCAGAACTTTCCTCTTGCCATTCTAAAGGCTCCTTGATCTATAAAATTAAATTAAATGTTCTTTTATAAAGCTCTTCCAAATGGGGTTATCATTATAAGAATGGTACTTGAATTAAACCAAAAAATACTCATTCGATGACGAGGCATTTTTAGAACAATGCTGATGGAGGGCGGAAATTCGTCCCCTTAAAATCGCACGTTAGTGATCCATTCACTACATAAATTTAAAGGTCGACCAGATTCTAAGGGGTCGTTAGGAGAAGACAGAGTTGTCCCAGTGATGAACGATGACTGCCGTAACCGATAACCTTCCAGACAAGTGATGGACTTGTACGCGAGTGAGGTTACGGTAATGACGAAGGGTCAGGCATCCTCCTACTCTCGTCTCATTTTCACCAGAATTGGCTGAACAATACTTTTTATGGCAAAAAATAGCTGTTACCGGTCCAAAGCAATTTGTAGCTCTCCTTTCTTCTTAAATTTTATTTATTTCTTCAATTTCTATAATGGTTTTTTTTCTTCCTTTCAATTTACTCTAGTACTTCGTCAATTTTTTTCAAAACAATTCTCTTGTAGAGTACAGCTCTTGTAAAATGAATTTGTCTTAGAAAGTTTCTCAAATAAAAATTATTGCAACTGATAATAGTAATATTCAGTATCCATAGTTTAATGTTAAAATTGACAATTTTGTAATTGATTCCTAACAATAAGTTGGTACAATTTTAGTTTTCACAAAGATTACATTGCTTGTCTCCCCTTCTTTCTTGATAAATTTTTATTTTTATTTTAAAATCGATCAGTTTTTAATTTGAAGTGGTGTCTTCAATAATAGAAAAAACAGAATTCGTTAGATTTTTGAGTGAATCACATAAAAGATAATAGAATAAGCCTGAAACCGAAGAAAACAAACCAAAAAATATTTGACAGGTGAAGCTCGGAGGATATCTTTGAACAAGATAAGATAGAATAAGGGGCCTTCCCGGAAAGTATCTGACCTTGTAATGTATCAGGAATAAGATACAATTGTGGTAAATAGAGATTATATCCCCTTCAAAGTACTTTCCTTTGGAAATGGAAACCTTCTGCCAGAGACTGCTGCAATTTTATAAGGCCATTTTTCACCAGAAATTGCCGAATAAGCTGCTATGAATGGGCAAGCATTGACCTTCTTTGATCTGTCCTGTACTAAAAACGATTATGATGTTCTCAGACATCCAGATAAGACAGTTTAAAAAAAATCATATTTTTAGAAGACATACATGATTTCACCCCTCTTTTCTTTCTATGACGTGGTGCTAGAGTTCTACTTTGCAGGGGTAAAAATTGAAGTTACATGAAAATGATAAAACAACATACATCTTTTGAGTTAGTCAACCCCCTCACCGTGAAGACTGTGGTACCTAAAATTTTCGAAAACTTTGAAACGGTTTAGATTATTTAAATTTCTGTATATTTTCAAAATTTTTTTAAATTTCTAAGACGTTCGAAAACTCAAAAATCTTCCAAATTTTAAAATTATAAATGACCTACATTTCTAAAATGATTATAATTTCTCAAATGTCCAAAAAAATTTAATTTATAAAAATTTCTAAAACTTCTAAAATGTTCAAAATGCTCAAAATTTTCTGAATTTCGAAAATTATTTGAATTTCTATAATTATTAAAATTTCTAAAATTGTCAGCATTTCCGAAATGCTCGAAGTTTTTTAAATTATCAAAATTTATAAAATTCATGAAATGTTAAAAATAGATCAAATTGACAAAAATTATTTTAAAAATTTCAAATTTTTAAAACTTATAAGATTATCATATTGGAAATTTCTAAAATTTCCAAAATGGCTGATCGCTGAAACATTAAACAAATTTGTAATTTAAAAAATGATCGAAATTGTTAAAATTATGAACAGTTCTTAACTGTTCAAAAATTCCAACATTATCAAAATTTCTGAAATTATAAAAACATCTCAAATTTTCAAAATTTATAACATTATATAGATACATTTTTATAAATTCTTAATTTTTTCAGAATTTCTCAACTTATTTTTAAATTCTTAAAATTTTAACGTTCTGGTGTTTTTAAAATTTTTAGTTGATTATATTCACCATACATTTTAAATATTTTAAAACTGTGCAGAATTTCCTAAATTGATACAAAAATATAAAGTCACTGATTCCCATACAAGGCCATATGACATTCAAAGATTAGTAAAAGGATTTTTGAAAAAAAAAATGAAACTTTGTTGAGCAGCGTGAACTGAGCATTCCAATTTTACAAATGCAATATCTTTTTTAGTTTTTCTGTTCACACGACAAAGTTTGGTTTTCAAAAATAACACCGGCACAAAAAAAATGGTCTGTCCGATAGACTACACTAGCATATCTATATGTTTTTGGGGTCGCTGAATTCGAATCCGGTATCCAAATAACCAAGTTAGCTCATATTTTTCTGAAAAACGAAAAAATAGACGTAAAATCGGCGAATACAGCGATTTTTCTTGTATACTTTTGCAACAACTAAATTTTTGATGCCCGTTAGTCTGAGTCTGCATATCCTTATGTTTTTGGGGTCGCTGAATCCGAATGCGTGGTCAAAATAACCCAGTTAGCTCATATTTGATCGAAAAATTGAAAAATAAATGTAAAATCGACGAAAACAGCCGTTTTTCCGTGCATATTCTTGCAAAAAAAAATGTATATCTTCATTCCCGGTGGGCTGCCTTATGAATTTGAAGCTACATTTTCTTCATTCGCATATAAATAAGTTTTAACATAACCTGGGAGACGTTAGTGAAGAGCAAGGCGAACGTTTCCACCAGGATATAAAAGAGATAGAGAGGCGATATCAGGGATGTTGGGATATCAATTTGATGGCTGACTACTGTTGGCGTTTTAACCGAGATCAAGTCAATCAAGGTATCAAACGAAAGCGGAACCCACTACGTAGGTCTTTTGAGGACAAAAAGATTCGAAACAAGCGATATAAAGAAAAATAAAAAATAAAAGAACCTTATAAGCGTGAGAGGCAAAGGGACTCACGGTAAAAAAGCACCACAAAGGGAACAGAATTTACTACATCCATGTCGTTATTCCTGAGTGACGCTAAAAGTAAATAAAACCTATTTACAAAAAATCCTACTATTGCCATGCAAGGAGACTAACGCAAATTAAAAACCCCAAAACCTGAGACGCAAAGGGAATTTACAGTGAACTACAATCCCAGTCAAGGAAGGTAAGGGTTTAAAGGTTTTCGTCGATCTTATGTCTAATTTTGCGTATTTCGATCAAATATGAGCTAACCGGGTTATTTGAACCCCGGATTCAGAATCATTGACCGCAGAAACGTGAGGAAATATTGGATAAGTCCACCGGGGATGAAGATGTATTATTTTTGCAAAAATGTGCACGAAAAAACCGCTGTTTTCGTCGATTTTACCTCTATTTTTGCATTTTTCGATCAAATATGAGCTAACTGGGTAATTTTGACCCCGGATTTGAATTTAGCAACCCAAAAAATATAAAGATATGCTGATTTAGATCACCGGACATGAAAAAATTTTTTTTGAAAAAGTATACAAGGAAAATTGTTGTATTCGCCGATGTTACGTCTATTTTTGCGATTTTCGAAAAAGTATGAGTCGAATTGGTTATTCGGGCCTCAGATTCAGTTCAGCGAATTAAAAGACATATAAATATGTTGGTTAAGTCCACCGGGCGGAAAAAAAAATTTTTTTTGCAAAAATATACCTGAAAAATCGCTGTTTTTATCGATTTTACGTCTATTTTTTCATTTTTCAGAAAAATACGAGCCAACTTGGTTATTTGGATACCGGATTTGAATTCAGCGACCCCAAAAACAATTAGATATTCTAGTGTAGTCTGTCGGACAGACCACTTTTTTGTGTGCCGGTGTAATCAAACGATGACCAAACGATTCCATCAAACTTGATGTTGTTTTTACGTTAACACGCTTTCTTTGCTATCGGGGATTCAGGTGCCTTCCACTTTGAAGATTAGGCCTTTGTGAGTGAATGTTTTCAATTACTAATTTTTAATATGTCCGAAAAGTTAATGTACTTGATGTTACAAGGTGCGAATTTAATTCTATATCGAAAGCGATTCGGACGTAGATAAATGGATTGACTTTAGAGACGCTATAGAACATCCTTGGATATGCTGAGAGGAATTCGGGGGTGGAAACAGGGAAAGAAGTGAATGTAGAGGCTGTATAGAATGTAGCACTTGCCCATCTACCATTAGGGCCTGGCAGTTGACGATTTATCATTTATTTCTACCCGGGAGAGCTATACCGGAAGGAAACTAGGTCTCGCGCCAGGTAAACAGGCGTCGCGCAGGTACAGTCTGCCATGGAAATGTTTAACTTTACCAATGGCAATCTACCTCAGGGAAAGAAAGAGATAAGGAGGAACTAAAGTATGACATAAAAAGCATAACCATCTTTTGTCGACCTAACACCGAAGAGAGAAACTAGGGAAACGTTTTCCTCTTTCTTAAAATTTTCTATGGTCAGGAATTACCCTGACGGGTTTTCTGATAGGACCTGTTTATCTTATTCCCTGTGGATACATAAAAAAACGCAATTTAATGTTCTCTGATGAATCTTTAACAGATTTAGTTTTATTTTCATTCTTTTAATCAAAGCCAGGTCTGCTTATTTTTGTCGCATTTCTTCTCTAGTAAATAAATTTTCAAAATATCGAAATATGGGGCCATTCAAAAACTACGTCAGACAGTCAATAAACTCACATACAAATGGGTTATTTTTTGTAGTTAATACTAAAAAACATCGACCTAGATTATCATAATTTTAAAATATAAAAAGATACAATCTAAAAATGTATACATTTCTAAAAATTCTAAAACCTGAAACATTCTTTATACACAAATTTAAATGAATAAAAAGATTTACTTTAAAAAACTAAGGTAAGAATTATGTGGCCTCAATTTAAAGAAATCTTAAAATATGCATAAGCAAACCCTGCAGATTGGAACGAATCATGATTTACGTGGTTCTATTTATAAAATTTTATTTGAGATTGAAATTAAATATACTTTCTTATAATTTCATGCGACGAAGTCAGAGCATGAAGAAGATTGACTGTTTAATTCTCAAAGTAAAGCATCTAAATACAGACTTTGCACTCTTTTCCTATTTCTCTCTTCATCCGTTTTTTTAAATAATTGCTCTTGGTTCCCCTGTTTTCAAAAATTTCTCATTTTTCTCGTTTTGTTAATTTGAGTGTCAACTAAATCAATAGATCCAATGTAAAAAATCCTACTATTTTTTATGGAAGACTCTTTTCTCTTAAATTAATTGTCTACTATCCTATTTTTGTTTCAAAATTCATCTTCCTTAGTTTTAAATTCTACTACTTGCTTGAAGATTTAACTTTATCTCTTTGATTGAAAAATGACCCAGTTCTGTTGAAAATTCCTTTTTTTAAATTTTCTCAACTAAAAATTTAACAATTATTTTTTTTTCATGTGGTTAATGAGAGAATGCGTTTTATTCCAGTCATACGGTCCAATATGTCGTTTAAATAACCCATGATGTCCTAGAACGTGATTGATCTTCTTTATTATTAATAATTCAGTGTGGATAAACTCCAATCTTAACTAATTTTAAATCCAATCTTAAATAATCTCCAATCTTAAATAATTTTAACTATTTGTGAACGTCCACGAGCAGTGGCGGATTGGGTACACCCCCCCCCCCCCCCCCCCCCCCCCCCCCCAAGACTGTCATAAATTTTTTTTTTTGAAAAATCGACAATTTAAATTTTGATCACACAACAAAAAAAATGAAAAATACAAAATTCTGTTCGTAGTTTTTATTTTAAGCTTCGTCTTAATTGTAAAAAATAACATTGTCAATTAAAAATTAATTTTTGATAATAACAAAATATTTTATTTATAGAAGGCGCACTTTTTTAATTATAAAAAACAAGATAGTGAAAATACCTCTATTTCAATACCAATGCATTTAATGAAATGTAATAATATAAATTCATTAAAACGATACATTTTTCAGGCTAGCTGAGAATAAAATTTAGAGAATTCTAATTCCATTCTAATTTTTTATGTCCTCAAATCATCATATCATAATCTATTGTATATACAAAGATACAATTGTGAAATCAATAAACATTGACAGTTTGGGCAACATGAAACTTGTCTCATACAGACTGCAAGTTTTTCGCCGCGAAGACTTAAGCCTTTATTTAAATAAGTAATTCATAATAATAACATTAAAAATTAGGAAAAAATGCGAAAATTCTAATATAAGAACAATAATTATAGTAAGCTATAGCAAAATATAGTAATATTTTACAATCTCCAAAATAAAGAAATATATACTTTGATCCGAACTCTTAAAATGTAAGCTATAGTAACTTGATTTAGAGAAAGTTTCGATTAATAAGTAGTCAGTTTAATATAAAAATTAAGTTTAAACTTAACAATTACTAAAATAATTAAATACAGGCGATAATTAGCCAACATTGTTTAATACATTAAATGAGTTGCCCCCTTTCATATAAATAAGTTGACCTAGAAACTCCTTCAAAGTACGTGTAGGCGCCATCGAAAGTTAATATATGTAAAACAATCATCATATTAGCGGGCGCCCATAAATAATGCACTTAGGTGTGCTATACATTTTTAATGAATACATATATTTTGGATTTCATCGGAAGCAAATAAATTTAAAATGCCGTGATCTAATTGATGACAAGAATATTCCTTTCACGTTTACTGTTTCAATATGAATAATTTATTGTTCATTTGAAAAATATTTTCTTGAGTAGGATCCAAAACATGCATTGGGAAATTTCTAAGGGATAATATGGGTGAAAAGAAATTGGAGGAGACATTGTTACTTTACTGGTATTACTAATAGGAATAAAAGTCTAAATCGAGGATATTATTGGATATTCTTTTCACTCTTTTAATTGCAATCTAAAATATATTTATTTTTTTGAACAATATCATCTTTGGGGGGAGGGGCTTGAAATTGCTTATTTGGCGTCAACCAAGGGGGCGCAGCCGGGGTTTCCTGGCTGCGCCCCCATGCCAGGCCGCCACTGTCCACGAAGAAAGGGACCATAAGGTTAATAGCAAAATTTTGCAGCAGAAGCCATTAAAGAGACAGTCGATGTTAATCACTCAGAGGGTAGGGGACAAGCATAGATATTATAAACGTAGATGCGGTGCGGGCTTAGTTACCCGCGATAAATATAGACGGCGCGTCCGGCGAAAATTGTTAGTTCCCCTCTACCCACAGCTCCACAACTAGCACCAATCGACAACAGCCACTTGGAGCGCTGTAAGCAACTCTCAGTAGGCCCCTCGAGGCGCACTAATGGTTACTTAGCACGGACAAGAACCATTTGGATTGAAAGTAAATTTAGTAAATTTCCAATTAAAACATTTTTACATTTATAAGTTATAACTTTGCAAAATATGGTTATTTTAATAAATACCACAAATAAAAGTCGATGAATAATTATATTACGGTTTCATATATTTCCCAATATTTCTAAAATTATTACTTATAATTTTTATTCTATATATTGTCTATATATAGTTCTTAAATATTATTTTTATTTTTATGGTATGCAATTTCTATGGATTTTTTTTAGACTATTATAAAAATATAATTATAATTCCAAATGATATGAAAATTGTTCTTTCGGTTTTTAGATGTTAAGATGGCAGTTCCAAGCCAGATTACGTTTCGCATTGGCAAACAAAATTAGACGAACTGAATTTCACTTTCATATTCATAAAAAATATCATGTTCCATAAAATATATTTTTAACTAAACTTTAAATTATTATAATTACTACAGCTTACTCGAAATATATATAAGTTAAATTATTTTTTAAGTTTTTCAGAACTTTTAAATATATTTATAATGATTCCCATTTTGTCGTAAAATTTATGTAAAATTCTGCAAAAAAATGCCTCAAAATCTTCCAGATTTTTTTACAATCTTATAAATTTTTTAAAATGTTTGAAATATTTTCGACACTGTAAACTTCCCGAAATTATAAAATTCTGAAAGCAGAAAATCCCGAATTTAAAAATTCTATAATAATGACATTCTGGACAGTTTACAATATAATCGAATTTGAAAATTCCCGAATAATAAAACTCCAGGCCAAATGCTGTCTAATGATAAAATATACAAACTAGAAAATTCCCGAATTGCAGAAATTGAGAAAACAGTTTTGTGGTCAATATCATTTATTTATTACAAATACAATAATCAAATATTTTTATTGTACAAATTTTTTTAATGTTTAATTTTAAATAATTATTATTTTCATTTTTTTAAATAATAATTTTATCTTTGCGAGAGTTTTCTGAAATATACAAAAATACAATGCACATTTTCAAACATCGTGTTTTATTCAAAAATACTTTTGATCAATTATTATTTTAAATTCTAACAATAATTTTTAGAAACTTTAAACATTAAAAAAGTTTTTTCTTTAGTATAAGTATTTTATTATTCTATTTAAAAAAATATTTGTTATCAAACTATTTTTTAATTGTACAAATAAGAGAGTTGTCTAGCGCAGATATTGTATAATTCGAAAATTTTCTGTCGGCAATTCTCAAACTGTCGAGAATTTTCCTATTCGGAACTTTTATATTTCGACAATGTTATCATTTCAGAATTTTTACAGTGATGTGGGAATTATATTTTCCGGAAAAAGCTACTGAAAAAATCCGAAAAATAAAATTCCCGACACTGTAAAATTCATAAATTGAAAGATAACCAAAGAATAAAATTCCCGAAATTAGAAAAGTCGAATTGAAGAATTCACGAAAAATAAAATAAATAAAATTCCGGACAATAAGCTATTACCGAATTTGAAAAATCCCAAACGAAAAGCTGAATTATAAAATATCCGAACTAGAAAATTCCTGAATTTAAACAATTCAAAAAATTGTTTATTAAATATTATTTATTTATTGAAAAGACAATAATCGAATATATATTTCTGAATAAAAAAATTTGTTTGAAAATGTGCATTGTATTTGATAAAAATATAAAAAAGTTCTGAAAAATCGAATTTGTTATTAATAAAAAAAATAATATAAATAAATTTTGATATAAATCGTTGTTGAATTGAATGCTGCAAAGTTTGTTTCAAAACTATTCTTATGTAAGTGCGAAGAAAATTTAGGCAGAACATTTTTTTCTTTGAAAGCGCACATGTCTTTTAATGTATTTTTAATACAATTTTTATAAAATTATTATTCAGGTGCCGGAGATTTCTTTTTTTGTGATTTTTCGTTCATCCCTTACGGGATTTTTTCAGCGGTGCCATATTTGCATACCTTCTCTTAAAATTATGTGATTGTTAAAAATAAAAGGTCAACATTTCAAAACATTTTAAAATCATCAAAAGTATCAATTCTCTTTTAAATTATTTCAAATTTTTTTCAATTATTTTAACAATTTTTCGGAACTTTTAAATGTCTTTTAGACTGATTACCATTTTTCCTAACATTTTTGTAAAATCCTGTTCTTTAAGAATTAAAATGAAATACTTTTTTACCTTGGAAATACAGATAAAAAAATAAAACAATTATAATTGTAACATTCAAAGTTTAAATTTGTCACTCTGAAATTGTGACAATTCTTTTTCAAATTGTTTACGATTGAAATTTTTTTTTTAATTTCCAAACTAAATAGATTAAAAATGGTATATTCTATCCCGAAATAATACTTCCAAAAGATTTTGAAATTGAATAAAGGCGTTCATTTAAGAAGCCATTAATTCGAACGTTTACACTTGTGTCACTACTAAGGCTTTCGAATTAAATTAGTTCAAATTTTAACGTTCAAATATGTAAATTATATAATTTTGAAAAGATCTAGAATCATCTTGTAAAATCAATCACTGTCAAATTTTTAATACTCGAACTGCAGTTCCATTTTCAAATTTACTTTCTTTTCCCGATTTGTCCCGATCGCGAGTATAGCTCAATATTTAGAACAACTTTCATTTTTTTGAAATAGTAATTTTTCGGTTCTAACTTACGGGACAATCATTTTATTCTTTGAAAGATTATTTACAAGTCTTGTTCATAATTTTTGCATTCTCATCCAAAATGAGAAGGTATTAGTTTTTTATGAAAAATAACTTTTTCGGATTTTATCAAATGTTGACGTTTTGAGGTCCCTTGAATCAGGAAAATAAGTTTTCACGTCGGGGTCTGTTTGTCTATCCGGCGTCGTCGTTGTTATCTGTATACCGGATAACTTTCGAAAGGTGATATGGAAAAAAGTCAAGAGGAGAAAAACGCTACTTTTTTAAGGCCCCATGATTATTTTATCACATTCTCAGCTATAATGAGAAGAGTTTTATGCGAAAAATGACTTTCGCGAATTTCATGAAATTTCGACGTTTTGAGGCTCCTTGAGTCAGAAAAACAAGTTTTTACGTCGGTATCTGTGCGTCTCTCTGGTGTCTGCGTCGTCTTTATTATTGATGTTGTGGTTGTCTGTATATCGGATAACTTTCGAAAAAATAGTCGGATTGGATTGTGCTTTGACACACAGTTTTTTCATTTTAAGAATTGTATGTAAAAATTGTACTATTTTTATTTTTAGAAAAAATATTTTTCCTTAATTAAATTGTTATAATAAAAGTGTTTCGAAGAGATTTTTGAAAAATCTTTCGGGGAATAAAATTAGTATTTATAGGTCGACAAATGTTCGTCTTCTTTACCAAATTTGACTTTCGTCTAAATTTTTCCAGTTGTTTTTACTATAGTGCAATTTACGTTTGTATCTCGGGCGAAGAAATCCATTCTATTGTTTGACTAATATGCTTTGTAAGTCAATATTTTTCATAGAAAATTACCCCGAGTGACCTTCAATTATAATTTTATAAACGTGAAAAAACCACATTTCAATGTTTTCTATGAAAAACGTAATCCCTGAGTGACAGAACAAAATCGGAAACAATAAGAGTCAATTTATTCAGGAACAATATTTTTGAACGAAAATGACCTTGTGTGAACCTTTCATATATATTTGTTAATTTTTACAAAAATGAAGCGTTATTTTCTTGACACAAAACAAGAATAATAATAATAATAATTTGTGGGGGTGAAAATGATCAAAAAATTAATAAAACTTGAAGTTGTACGATTTAAATTTGTAACTAAATAATTTGAAATGTTTCAATATAAAATTATCAAACACTTTCCATTTAAAAATTCTGATGACATATTTTAATAGCTTTAAATTTGAAATTATTCAATATATTGTAGACTAAAAATTAAAAATGTCTCAACTATTAAAGCTTTAAATATTTTTAAATTTTCTGTTCTGGAGACTAAATAACACTTATTCTTTTATCAACAAATCACAATCAAAATTGTTAAAAAAAATTTTTTAAAGAGTTGTAAAAACCTTAAAAAAGGTCAGAGATTTTATTAGTTCAATATATATGATAGAACCTCTATAAATTTAAAATTAGTCTATACTTTTTCATGTTTGAGCTACAATTATTCAATTTTAGAAGTTATAAATTACAATCGTGAAAAATAAATGAAATGTTTTAATTAATTGATATTTAAAACAAAAACCATCTAAATGCAGCTGCAAATATTGAATTTGAAATGTGTTGAATTCAAGGTATATTTTAAAAAGAAAACTGAAAGCAGGGGATTGACTTTCAAAAAAAGCGGAGGAAAGTGCCTCGCTGGATTGCAAATGAACATGGAAAATGGTGTATTTTCATATTTTTAAATTTTAAATTTCAACTTTTTTTCGTTGTAACAATTTCGAATTCCATAATGTTATTTTTTACCTAACCTATAACTAACAACAAAAATTCTGAAAATTCAAACAATAAGGCTGTATTCTGGAAATGAAGTATATTTAACGTTAAAATTCAAGTTCTTAAACTGAAGGCCTAAAAATTTGCAAATTTTATAATTAGTGTTGTGTGATGTCAAAAAGGCCTACCCAATTTCTTCAAGTTTTAATCACTTATTTGCTAAGAGAAAATCACCCCCGTTTACCAGTGACTGAAACGGATTAGAAAAAAATCGCCAAGACCCAAGAATAAAAATTGGATTTACAGCGAATTTTTTAATTTTTAATGGAGATTATCTTTAACTTTCTAATATCAAAAATTTCCATACACAATTTTTTATTAATACTGTAGGAAAAAATCAACAAGATCGAGTGCCGAAATTATAATCAGAGCAATTTTTCTGTAATTCTATGGGGACGGCTGAAATATCCCGAAAAATATAATTCCCGACGAATTTGAAAATCCCCAAATAATAAAACGCCCCAAATAAAATTGTTTCTTAAAATATTATCTACAACCACCTTCTCGAATTTCTCAAGAAATAATGCAATTGACAGAAAATTGAACTTCTTTACAGTAAAATGTTAATAAATCGTAAATCATAGGTTATTTCCCGCTGATTTTCTTTGGAAGCATTCGAAAATGTCAAGTTGTAGCGAATCTTTTTGCGAAAAAATTTTCTCTAATTTGTTAAGAAGTTTTATATACAAAATTTTTTTCAAGAAATTAAAATTGTTAATTAAAATATTTATGGTTATCATCCATTTTTTTCATAAAAAATGAATTTTTTCCTCGATATTGATATCATCTACATTAATCTTACGTTTCTCAAAAGTATAATTAAATTTTGCAGTTTGAAACTTCTTCTTTTCGTGCATGTCGTACTTTAATTTTAAATTGAAATAACTTAATTGGAAATTCTAAATATTAAGGTGGCCTTTAAAGAAAGAGGACCATTTGATAGATTCGATTTTACTTATATTAAATCTCCATTCGTGAAATTCACGAATGGATTATATTGAGACTGATCGTGTACCGATCGGGTGTACCGACCTGGCCCCCATCAGGGCCAGATCAAAATTTCTGCACGGGTTATAACTTGAAAGCTGATTTTTTTATTTTATGCCTCAAAGTTTAAAACTTTATTTGGTGATTCGTGACACAGATGGGAGAGATGGAAAAATGTTCGAAATAACTTTACGTAATTTTTAAAAAATCCCTATAAAAACACATAATTCTTAAAAATAGAAGCTGGTATTTTATATTTTAAATTCCTTTAGATATATCATTGAAGATATCACAAGGAAAATCTATAAATATAAAGTCTTTTATTTTTCAGCTGGACTGGCGATACCATCTTCGTTGCCCGACTCTGAAAGAATAATACCTCAACCAACGAAGGTGATTCTATCCAGCACGTGCCACCACGCGTACGCGTCTTGCAAGTGAGTTTCTACCCCAGCCCTCTATTTCACTTTTCTTTTGGTTCTCTACCGTCCTCAATTTCACATTTCAATTAAACTGAAATAATTCTGCTTCATAAGGCACAATTGCGACATCATTAGAGCCGAATGAACCAAAAGAAATTTGCATATTTAACGAGACTATTTCTTCAGGAACGACCCAGACTGCAAGGCGCTGCTTCAGCCAGTTCTAAACCACTGCGATCAAGCAACCTGTGCCAGGAATGAGTGCATGGATGCGCTTCAGCACTTCTACAAGTCAGCAAATCATAAACATTCCGTGGAAATTGCATTCTGTTTGTGCAAGTGAGTAGAACAATTTTTTAAATTCAAATTGTTTACGTCGTACACAGAAAGTAGGCATTAGGGTGGTCCGAAAAACCGATTTTCGAATAGAGTGCATGCCAACCCCCCTTTCTATTTTGTGAGGAGGCCGGAAAAAAAATTCCATCCAAGTTTGAGCCAAATCGGTTTATATTAAGACGTGCCGCAAAGGCTCTGAAATTCCCATAAGATTAACATGGGGAAATTTTGGTTGGAAAAATGGGATTCAGGTTTCTGGATTTAAACTTAGCTTGCAAGAGATATTAAGAATTTGTTGGCGAGTCTATAATCAATCATTTCCATTAAATTACTTTAAATTTCGATGCCCCCCCCCCTCTTGTGGATCCCCAAAAATGCCCCAAAAACTGAAATTGACATTTTTGCCCAAAATTGACACATAAATGCTCTGTTTTCCCTTTTTATGTCATAAATTGTTTTTGTTTATCAAGTGGAATGGTGTTAAGGATTTTTCAACTAGTCAACAATTGTTTGAACAATTTATTTTAATTTTTTTGCACCCACTCATTAAAAGGTAGATTTTTTATGTTTGATTGGACAATTGGCCATTTTTAGAAATAATAATCTTTATTTTAAGCATTTAGTATTTATTTAAACAATTTATTATTATTTAATTGTAACTTTTTCTTAAAGAGGTATAAAACTCTAGTTTAACAAATTTTTAGTTAGCTTTGCTGCTTATTATTAAATATATACGTCATTTAGATACTAGTACCTTATATATAAATACCTTATATATAAATCATTATTTGATTAAATAAAGTTTATTTGTTTCAACAACTTTTTTCGAAAATAAATGCTTTAAATTTCTGTTTTTCTGCAATTATTGTGAAAATTTTTCAATGTGAAGAGCAAAATGTTTTGTCTAAACCATTATCGTATTGTTTAATAAATTTATTAAATATTAATGTGACATTTTATTGGAAATTGTGATTCAAAAACCTGATTTGTTTTCTCAATTCAGTTAAGTATATCGCTTATTGTTGAATGTTTGTACGTTAAAAAAATGCTTTAAATAAATAATATTTGTTCATAAAATATTTTACATTGGCCATAAAAAGTTTATTTTTTCAGTAAGACTTCATTCTATAAAAATTACATTCAATTCTGTCGTTCTGAAATTAATTTATAACTTTTTCCTTTGAATCACCCTCGTAGACATACTCGTTTGTCCTCTAAAAGCTCAAAGTAAGTTTTTTTTTTGTTTATGTTGATCCCGCAGATTAGGTGTTAGAATTCTCAAAGGAATTAGAAATTCAAAAATTTATGTTCGAAACACATTTTTTAAGCAAACAAAATTTCCTTAGAAAAATTAGAATTTATTACAAAATAAGGTACTAATATCTCAATGACATAGATATTTAATAATAAGCAGAAAAGCTAACTAATTTTTTTTAAATTAGAGTTTTATACCTCTTTTTAAGAAAAAGTAACAATCAAATAATAATTAATTCTTTAAACAAATACTAAATGATTAAATCCTTTTTCGTACTGTGTCAAATGCTGACTGAGAGCGTTAGAGGTACCTTGTGAACCGGGAAAATAAATGTTACTGGGTGAGATTATAATATCTCCACTTTCAAACAGTGTTATTCGCTTTTATTTACAAATAACTCTCCTAAAATATTTTTGCAAAACATCTATTTAAAGTTATTAACAATCAAAGTTCTTGCTCATTTTTTTCAAAAATGGATTACTTGCGAACGGTACATCGAAATTCAATAATTAAGTTATGAAAATTTTTGTTACGAAGTATACTTTACGCTAAAAACATTTCCGGTTGTAAAGAAAACATTTTTTTATTGCTTAAATAATCGTTTGTTTTAAACAATCGACAATTAATAAAACTTCTCCGCCTGTCGAATCTCTTCGAAAAATTTTGGTAAAAAAAAAAGTTTGTATGTTGCAGTAATTCAAAACTTATTGACTTTTTGTGACCACGCTCCCAACTCCAGCCCTAATCAAGCACATTCTGACGCGATAGTTTAATCTTCAACAAAGTATGGTGAAATTTTCAACCAAGAAGATAATTTTATACAAAAAAAAGTATTTTTTTAACAAATCAGTTCAAACATTCAAACTAGTAGTTGAATCGTAAACCAAAAAAGATGAATTTTCAATTTAAAAAATTTAGTAGTGGGTATTTAAATCAGAATTCTTCATTATTTTAAATACCAACTATTACATTTTTTATTGAAAATTTATCTTTTTGGTTTAAAATTCAACTACTAGGTTGAATGTTTGAACCAATTTGTTAAATAAAAATACTTTTTTGGTTGAAAATTAATCTTCTAGGTTGAAAATTTCACTATACTTTGTTGAAGATTAAACTATTTTATTAAAAATTCAGTTTTTGTGTTGAATCTTCATTAGTTCAGTTAAAAATTCATCTTTTTGTTGGAAAAATTAATTTTTTTTTGTTAAAATTTGTTTTTTGAATTAAAAACTAATGTTTTCAATGATAATTTGAGTATTTGATTTTTTTTGGAAGTTCACATGTTTTGATTGAAAATTCAACTACTTGATTGAATACTTAAACACTACTTAAAAAAATGATATTTTTGTTTAAAGATTTATTTCTTTGTTTCAAAATTTATCTATGCCTAATTTAAATTAAACCACCTTATTCTTTTTTATTAGAAAACTAATCTTCTTGGTTGAAAATTCATCTTTTTGATCAAAAAATAGCTATACCTGACTATACCTTATTTCTTGGCTTGAAGTTGATCCACTTTATTAAAAAATTAATGTTGTGCAAATGATTCTTCTCATTCTTTTAATTTAAAATTAATCTATTTTGTGGAAAAGTGAACTATTTTGATAATATAATTTTCTTAAAATAAATCTTTTGAACTAAAAACTTAACCATTCAACTTTTGATTGAATATCGATTTTTTTTTATTTGATACTGGATCCACTTTGTTGAAAATTCATCTTTTTTAGTATAAAATTAAACTTCTTGGTTGAAAATTAATCTTTTTGATTAAACAAATGACTATACCTTGTAGAAAATTGAACCACTTGATTAAAACTTCATTTTTTTAAACATTGACTCGACCAGCGCTTCAAAATACAAACTTTTTTTTCACCAAAATTTTCGAAAGAGATCGTAGAATCTATTGGAACATGAAAGAATTCTTTCACAGGCACAGCAGTTTAATGAATTTTCAATTGTTTTAAACAAACGATTATTTAAAGAATAAAAAAATGTTTTTTAATACCTAATAATTTTTCAGCGTAAATTATACTTCGTAAAGAAAATGTTCATAACTTAAGTATTGAATTTCGATGAACCGTTCGCGAGTAATCCATGTTTGAGAAAACTTATCAAGAACTTTGATTGTTAATAACTTAAAAAAAATTATTGAAAAAGTATTGTAGCGAAGTTATTTTGATATAAAAACAAATCTGAAACTGTATTAATTGATTAAAAATAGAACTATCGATTTAAAAGTTGCATACTTGAGATATTTCGACTTTTGTATGAAGAGTGCTATATTATATTACAGATTATTGTGGTAATAGTGACTAGCGCTACAGTACCACCGACATATCGCGAGTTAGCTCTACTCTCGACTGTACCTGTAAGCATTGTACTTTTGTTTCTATTCGTCTGATTTATATTTTATAGTATAATCAAATTTGAACATAAAATCTTCAATTTCTATTGAAGGCCACTTTTAAAACTTTTATGACTGTTACACTACGATACCGCCACACTAAATATTTATTTTCCCGGAACAGAATAAGTTTTTTTTATAAGCTCTTTTTTATTCTTATTCAGCCTCCTCATATTTCAGGCGCAAGTTTTTATCATGTTTTAAAGTTAAAGAATAAATTTACAGTCCCTGTTTGAACACAATTTTCAAAAGCCACGAAATTTGAATCTCTTTGAGATTGTAAACTTCCACATTTTATTTCTTGGAACTGAATACTTCTGTTTAATCATACTTTTTGACCTCAAGTAAAAAACATTTAAGCTAGGAAGTAACTTTTGTTTTTACCTTTATAGGCTGATTTCGATTTTACGGAATGGTATTTTGGTTTTCTAAAAAATTTTGTTTTTGTTTGTTAGATACCGAATTCTGTATACTGCAACCCTTCAAATATTGTTCCAGGAATAATTTATTATACTATTTATTATACTATTACACTATTTATTATATCACATAGTGTGCATTATATTCCATAAAAATGTATAAATATTTACTATAGCTTTAAGCAAATTTTTATAAAATTCTTAGCATTTAAAAATCTTCATTTTCAAGACTTATTTCTTCTAATTTCAGCTAGCCTTCGATTCAATGTTCAAACTCAACGTCAAAGTTAAAATATTAATCAGGTTTAAGTACCTTGTATCTTAAAAAAATTTTCGAACTCCAATGTTTTAATAAATTATTTTTAGCAGCTGCTTTTGTTTTTACTTTCAGGTTTATACTAAAGAAGATCAGTAGAACTATAATTATTCGATTCTTTTTTTAGGCTGAAAAATTAAATTTAAATTTAAATATTTATGCACTTACATTACATCTGAGAGTTATAAATCCATTACATTGTTGAGCCTCAAAATTTGAAAAGAAATCATAAGTTAAATGAATGTTTAAATTAAACCTTTAGTTATTAAAATTTAAATTAATTAAATTGAAATATTTTCATCGAGCATTTGTAAATCAAACTGTTCATATAAAATGTGTAAAACGAAAAAATAGAACAAAAATATATTCCTCCATTAGCAATGGCTTACTAGCGTAAAATCTGCACTGAGATTTCGTCAACAGAATCGAAGCAATACATTAGCGTAATTAGCTACAGCGTCCGACATAGGCTTTAGGTTTTTGGGTTGTTTAGGTTGGTAGGGTTCGAATCCCACGAGGGTGCGATTTTTCATAGCGTTTAAACATTCGATTACGTTTATAAGTGACCGCGCGTGCAATTGCATGATTTCGCAAATAAATTGAATAATGCATTAATGCATTAATAATAATAATAAAAATAAAATTTTTTTGTTTGTAAATTTATCATTATATTACATCATATGTTTCGAGCTGCTGTAATGGAATGTCTACCGACGATTCTATTCTGGGGCACAACTGTGACTTCTGCTTGTTGATGCGAGAGATTTCTAATGCGAAACTATAATTTTTCCTCCCAGAAGGAGCAAGGTTTACTAAGTGAAAGTGTTAAGCTCTACTCTTGCGAAACACGGGCGCAGTGTACAATGCGAGCTGTATCTAGTGCTCGCTACAAAGTAGGGATTACTCGGTGACATTGTTAAATTATCACTCATCCCTATTCGATCTGGGTACGGATTTCCAACTTCACAGAGTAAATCTTGTACTTTGATGCAGTGAGATTTGCTAATTTCTCCCAAAGTGGTCATATTTAATCACTTTTCCGAGTATATCTTACAGCGTACTTTTCCGCGATTTTCAATAATTTTCGACTCACACCTCCCTCTTGTGAAAAATTTGCAAAATTTCGGTGAAACACAATTGTTTTAACAAGTACTAAAGTTTTTAACATTAAAAATATTTGTTAAACAAAAATGAAACGCTAAAATTAACAGTTAAAAAAACAAATTTGAACTAGAAAAAACGAGTTATCAACCAGTTCAGTTCAAAGAAAAAAGACAAACTTTCAACAAAACACTTTTATCCTCAAATAAGTAGATGAATTTTCAAGAGTCAAGATCAATGATCAGTTTTCAATCTAAAAGTCAAATCGTTTAGAAAACAATTGACTTTTAAACCGGTAGAAAATAATTTTCAAAAAAAGAGGTAATTTTCAATCAAGGAGGGTGACTTTTCAACGAAACAGTTGTATTTTTAAATAAAAAAGGTAAGTTTACAGTCTAAAAAAACAGTTGAAAGAAAAGATGCTGAATTTTCTAACAAACAGTTAAATTTTCAACTTGTAAATAAAAATTGTTCAACAAAACATTAAATATCTACATTAAAAAAATAAAGATTACTTTAAAAAAAAAAAATTTCCAAGGAAAAAGTTTAAATTTAAAATAAATATATTATACGTCCCATATATTTATTTATATTTATTTTTGCAATCTAGGTATTTGATTTTAACTGAAAAAAACAGGTAATAGTAAACCGTACAACAATGATAAAGATTTTAATTATAAATATAAATCCTTAACCAAAGCAGATAAATAATCAACCAAGATATTGGATTTATACCAAAAAATAGTGCATTTCCTACCAAAAAGATTAATTTTTTAACAAGAAGGTGAATATTCAACAAAATACATAAATTTTCGACCACAAAAAATAAATATTCATTTAAAAATATCAATTTCCAACCAAAAATATATTGTTCGATTGACGGTTATTTAAAATTCACTTAATTGAAAAAAAATTGTCACAAGAGGGAGGGTTCAGTCAAAAAATCACCAAAAATAGCCTCATGTAAAATATGGACGCTCCCTTGAGCAAGTTTCAGTCCCTCGGGATTTCCAAGAGCCAATACGTAATGCCTTTCCATTCACAAAAGAAGCCTTTTTTTAATGAAGGTATTTTAACTTTTAAGTGGCTTTCACCGCTAAACAATACGAGAAACTTGGACCCCCTTAACTTCTTTTTCTTCTGTTTCTTCTTTTCCTTCTTGTTCTTTTTCCTTCCTTTTATTATTTCGGTTACTTATTTTTTGTCCCCATTTCCCGATCCTTTGTCCGGAGTCTTTTTCCTCTCGTTTGAACTATTTTTTTTTCTTATTCCCTCGCCTCACGCTCCTAACTTGCGGAATAGAGATTGAACGAATCCCGTCTCGATTCGACGAATAAAATACGTATCCACTTGTTTAATGCTCGTTGAACAATAATACCTCGTTTTACGAAACAGTTTCAAGCATTCCGAGACGTGCACTTTCTATTTTGAAAGGTACTCCCTTGTGCGATAAATCGGTGCATCTTCACGATTTTCTCAATACTATGTAGTCTTTGAGCCACCATGAGAAGAAGAAAAAAGATTTAGAGCTTTTTCTTTTAACTTACTGGTTTCCATTTACTCTTAGTATCCACAGTTCATTATCAGCGCCGATTGCAATTAGTGAAAGAATATTAGGAGAGAAGAGTGATAATTATTCCTTTTAATTGCATTTAACATTTCTTTATATTTTTTTTCTTCAAGTAGTTGTGATGCCAAACCGCTCGGAAAAAAGATTCCCACTTTTTCCAGTTTTGAAAATAAGTGGATAATTTTCAAATATGTTAAATTATTCGAATTTTTTTATTTTTAACAAATAGTAATAAAGTTGCCGAGAATATTTTCCACGAAAAAATAAACAATCATTGAAAAAATAATGTTTTTGATTTGAAATTACATTATTACTGATATCATTTTAAGTATGAAAATAATAATACTGATTATGTAATTTCAAATAAGAAACATTATTTTTATAAGGATGGCTTATTTTTTCAAGGGGAATATTCTCTAAGCCGCTACTATTGTTTGTTAGAAAGAAAAAATTGTGTAACCTTATTTGAAAATTGATTATTTATTTTAAAAATTGAAAACAGTAAAGTTGTAGGAAATGTTTTTCTCCCCAAAAAAACAACATAAATGATTAAAATTCAACTAGTTTTTCAAAATTGGTAAAAATAAGTAGCGGTAAAAGCTCAATAAAAAAACTACCTTTAAAATAATTATTTTTTGTGGCTCTTAATTTCTGATTTCCAAAACTTTCAAACATTTTAAATTTAACTTCGAGAAGATTTTAGCACTATCAAGTTGATATCGTCTCACATTAAGACTGACTTCCAAACTGCAAACTTGAAAACTCTTGCGCTTTAAAATTGAATTTAACGAATTTCAATGATGTCTTCCAATTAGAATAATTTTTACACTTTCAGTTTAATGAAGATTGCGAATTTTCTGCACCATATATTCTATAAACAAAAATTTTCAAATAAATAATTTAATTTCATGATAAAATTGGTTATCAAATGTTTTACGTCATTACTGATAAAAGAGTCCATGTTTATTGTAAATGATTTTTTAATATTGAAACACATTATGTCGTCAACATTTTGCTATAATACTATATGAGTAATTTGTAAACATTAAAGCGTCGATAAACGTAAAAAAAATGTCGCTACCATTAGCCGAACTGATTATCAGTACGAAAAATTAGATTTCCATAAATTTTTTAAAATAAATAGATATTCTTTTAAAAGATATATTTTATGTTCTCAAGATTCAAAAGTATATCGGAAAAAATTCGGTAAGATTTTAAGGTAATTTTTTCAATTTTGCACGAATTTAAGATTTTGTTTTGTTTTGAAAGTCAAGTATTTCATAAGATATTGCAGCCTTAGATATTTTGAAGTTTTAAAAAGATTCGAAATTTTTTTAAATCTTCCCAAGGATTTTGAAATGTTCCAAGAAAATAAAAAAATGTTTTCAAGTTTCCATAGATAATCCAAACTGTTTTTTTATCTCGAAAATCGATTGAAAGAGAAATTTTAAAAGTTATCAAAACAGTTCAAAATATTATTTTAAATGCATAAGAACCTGGAATATTTTAAGGCAATTGTTTAAATTTTCAAAGGGTTTTCAACATTTTAAAAATAATTTGAATGTATAAAATGACTTGCTTTATTTTTTAAAATTTTGTAAAATCCTGTCAAATAAAAAATTATACTTTTTCCGACACATTTGATATCTTCAAAAATCTTTAAAAAATTGTTCAGGAATGTTATGAAAATTATATTTATATAAACTCAAAAAAATAAACGTACCCAATAAATAATTCTTTGGAATTATTTGAATTGAAATTTATTTCCCCCGTCAAATTATTATCTGAAATCTTGTTTCTTTCTTGGTTGAAAAATCTTTTTGGTTGAAAGTTTGTCTTGTTGGTATAAAACTGCATCTCTTTCAGCAAAGATTTCATCTTTTTGGTTGAAAATTCATCTACTTGCTTAGATATTAATGTGCTGCTGGTTGAGCTTAAAAATAGTTTTTGAAAATGTTATATGCATTCGACCGTTTCTAATTCTAGATAAAACTCTTCTCTAACAGAAATATCAAGTATTGCATTTGTCGATTGAACTCGGTCGTTGAAGATTCAATATTAGGTTAAAAATGACTTTCTTTGTTATAAATGTATAAATGCACATATACATCACATTTTGCTGTCATAATTCATCTTTCTTGATTGAAAATCCAGCTGTTTGTTGAAGATTAACTTGTTGTTCAATTTTTTATTTGACATATCTAAAATATTAAAACATATTTTGGATTTTCTGTAGAATCTTAAAAAAATTGTAACTATATAATTTTAAAACAAATAGACAAAAAACTTTTAAGATTTGTTTTTTAGAATTTTTTAGTTTGTATGATAAATTAGGTTCTCCTTCAGAAAATTTTCAAGAGCTTTAAAAAGTTCTAAACAATTTTAAAATATTTCAAATGATTGGAAATTTTCTAGGTTAGTTGAAAAGATTTCAAGAGATTTTGTTATTCTCCATGTATTTTAATGATTTGAATGGATTTATATGCTGACAAGGTACTTTAGTACATTTTCCAGGATTGCAGGTTATATCATTAAATTTCACAGAATTCAACGAGTCTTATTTATTCCAATGGTTGTTATTTTCTTTATATTTTTACAGGACGACTGATAAATCCCAAATATTATATTGCAGACTCTGTAAGGTTTCCGATCAATAAAATAACCGAATTTGGAAATTCTTGATTAAAAAACTTCCCGAATTATAAAACTCTCGAAATTAAATAAGCAACTTTCTTTATGCACTTTATTTACTGATTGAAAATACAATGGTACAATATTTATTTATTATAAAAATTATTTTTAATGATTCAAATTTCTAAAATGATTGTTTGAATTAAAAATAATCATAGCCCCAATTGTAATCTTCTAGAGTTTAGTTCATTGTACTGTTATCAAAGGTTGCATTTCTGGTCAACTCTAAATAAAAATAATTGAAAAAAGATGCATAAAGAAATATATAATTTTTCCTAATTATTTTCATTTTAATTTCAAATAATAATTTTAAAACTTTGAACATTATGAATATTTGTTTTGAATAGAAATATTTGACTATTATATTTTCATTCAATAATTAATATTTGAATAAAATCTAATATGGTTTAGATTCAGGAATTCTCTAGTTCGGATATTTTATAATTCGGTCATTTTCTGTCAGGAATTTTATTATTTGGGAATTTTTAAATTTAATAATATTATTAATGGTCGGGAATTTAATTATTTTGAAATTTTTTATCCTGGAATTTTATTATTAAAGAATTTTATTGTTTAGGAAAATTAATTGTATACATTAATTTTAATAATACGTCAATTAAGTTCATATTTTTATGTCTTTTCCTTAAGGTTATATATTTAGAAGTCATCTTTATTTTGAAAAATATAATAACAGTGAATTATTACTTTTAATTGATTTAAAATTGTTTTTTATGTAAAAAATAAAAGCGATATAGATTATTATCCTGTTTTACCAATTAAATCTTTAGGTTTGTTAATGCTATAACCCCATTTGGATAATGATAATCAGAACACATTACCGAATGACATTATCTTTATTTAATCGAACTTATTTTATAACAAAGTAAATAAAAAATTATTTGCAGTTAAGATATCATTGGAGATAATACGTTAGTAAAACCCTGTAATTAGGAAATTACTCCTTTAAACTAAATCCCATAATATTTATAATATTAAAATATTAAAACGATTACTTCGAACAAATGATTTTTAAAGATCAAGAAAAAATTTGCCCCCGCCCGCATTTGATCCGGGAACGCCAATATCCATGAGTAGGGTTCTTAGTGGTGTAATTGTTTGAGCCTCTACTCATAGATAATTGCGTTCCCGGTTCAAATCCTGGCAGAAGCACATTTTTCTTTTTCCTCAAAAAGTATTTATCCAAAATTATTGTTTTAACATTAAAATTTGTGTCCGCGAAAATGTCATTTCAATTGTAACAATTCTTTTTTTTAAAGGAAAAACGACGGAAAACGAGACGATTGTATGCTAGCACAAGAGAAAATGCATCCACAGTGTGCTCAACGTCCGGAAGGATCAGAAATACCAACTTGTCACAGTTTAGCTGAACTTTGTAGGGACGAGAGAAGTTGCAGGTAAGCACTACAAAAAAAAGAAAAAGTTTGTTTAACTACATAATGAGACTCCAGAAAGGAATAAGAACTTCTCTCATGCTATAAAGGGCAAACTTTTCATTTTTAAAAGCTTTATTCCAATTATGCGAAATTATTGTTACATTAATAGAAAAGTACGAAAAAATTGAACACTTTCTTTGTTTATTTAAGCTCAGAAAATTTTACTTGAAATATTTTACAAATTTTCTCTGATACTATCTAAATTCTAATCGATTCTTTGTCCTTTAAAACGTAATGTGAATCATTTTGAGTTTAACAAGATTAAATTAGCTAATAAAAACGCTTCTCCACCTGCTTGAAAATTTATTACACAATGTGCTTGCAAAACGATTACTTAAATTCCGTGTCCAATTTCGTTAATTAGGGCAATTAGAAAGGCAAAAGGACTCGAATATAACTTTCCTAGGTTGGAACTAATTTGTGTTCCTCTTTACGCGAATAGGTATCGATTCCATTGATCTCGTGAAAAAAGATCTATGGTAAACAATTGGCAAAGAATTCGATATTTAGAACCGCGGAATGAATTCATCCCATACTTTGAGTTTTTTATAGCATTCTGCTTAAACTATTGCTGCTATTAGAAGGCTGACTTTATGTTTTTTCAAAATAAATGTTCTACTCAACAAGTTTTTTGTAAATTTAGTACATTATAATTTACATAATTATAATTAAATTAGGATTTCCTTCTTTTAATGTGATAGTTTCAACTTCCAATGTCAAAGGAAACAAGTTGCTCATCAATTTTTTTTATATTACGTAGAGATCTCGGTATTAATACTTATAAAAAAGGAATTGACAATTTCTGCAATATTTTCCAGATATCGTCAGCCAAAATCTTCCTTTTGTTGAAAAACTAACATAATTAAACTTTTGATTAAAACATCATTTTTTTAGTTGTAATATCAACTGCTTGGTTTGACGTTGAATGACTATGCAAAAATTAATTTTTTGGTAAAAGATTTATCTTTTAAGTTCAAAATTCAATTATTTGGACGTAAATTTCATTTTATTTGAAAATTCAAATACTCGAGTTAAAAATAAAACGATTTGACTTAAGATTAAATTATTTCTTTAAAAATTAGCGTTTTTGTTAAGAATTCATATTTAGGCAGTTTGGCCATTTAACTGCAGTGGTAAGCAATTAAACAATTTGGTTCAAAATCAAACTGTTTATTTAATTTTTTTCTTTAGAAGTTGAAAATTAAACTATTTAGTAGACAATTTTAACATTTTGTTAGAATCGTCTTTGTTTTGTATATTTGGGTAGAAAATGATCGCTTACGTTAAAAATTCATGTTTTTTCTTCCAATTTAGCTGAGTGACAATTCTTTTTTTTTAATTGGTATTTCATTGCAAATTTGAATGTTATATTTTTGGTTAAAACCTCATCAGTTTTAGTTTGAATATTCAAGTATTTAGTTGAAGATTCAAATATTTTGTTATAGAATTTGGTTCAAAAATTCCACTACAAAATGTTTGGTGTCTATAATATTGGTCGTGAATATATCAAAACGCATTTAACTTTTATTTTTTGACATGAAAAGTGTCACGCAGTGTGTTGACGCTCACATTGAGATAACAATTATTGAAATAGGGTCCTTTTTTCAAAAGTTCAATTTCCAATTAACAATGCCTGGCATTATGCTACATATTTGTCACACCTCTTTGTCATAATTATCTACAAATTATTTCAGTGCCTTTAACTTTAACGCCTTATAATGCTTGCTTAAACTTAAATAATTAATCCAAATAAAATTGAATAAAAGTCAAATCTTAAGCTTTAAAAGACAACATAATAGGTGACGGTTCCGTGGACTTAGCCTCGAAAATCATTAGTGCGCAATGATGTCCAACAAGGAACATTTGAAACATTGCCTTATTTTTGCCTTCCAATTTTTTTTTTAAAATCAGCTGAGGCGACCGAGAACATCTGATCAGCTTCAGGAGAAGGTGCGATGGCACATAAAACGTGTAAAAAGTAGTTTGCGAGATTTCACAATTTACTATTAAATGTTGTTTTAAAGTTTAAAGTTTGCCTTTAAAGCAACTTATAACGAAAGAAATGTATGATTGAGAAAGAGTTACAAGACATCAAAGTAAAAGTAACGAATTATTCTGCAGGCCTAATATTTGGTTTCCCAAACCCTATAAAATTACCAAAAACGAAGAAAATCGATTACCCACTTGTTTCCTGTTACATAAAAGACGCATTCTTGCTCATTAAAAATTAGCAACAATTAAATATACAATTTCTTTTAGGTCCAAATTGGAATATTATGAGCAGAGCTGTGCGGTAGATAGTGTTACTAAGAAATGTGCTGGCTCTACTTTGGAATGTAGGCAATCTATGTTGGGAATTCTTGGGACAGAATTGAGGACTACTTGTGCTTGCAAAGGTACAGACATATCACAAATGTACGAGTGCGTCGGTTGGCAGAGGCTACTTTGGGTCAACCCTTGCGTTGGTGAGTGTAATGATTTACTTGCTAGTTACATAAAAGAATGTAATCAAAATAAAAAATATTTTAAAATTTATCATTAAAGAAAGAAAAATAATATCTAAATAAACTGATGAAATAGAACTCGAAAATCTCGCACTCGTTGTTAAATACCTTATTAATTTCACGCGTAAATATGGCTTGAAGTGATTCATCTATTTGTTCTTTATCACTTTTTCCAAATTTTATAAAGTGCTATTTCCAAAATGATGAATTTTACTTTTACACATTTATTTTTGAAAGGAAAAATGTGAATTTTAAATGATTCTCGTATAACAAGAGCAAGAATTCTCCTCTTATCTTTTTGACGAAATATTTTTAAATGACAAAAGGATTCTAATCATAACTACTCGTTTATATTGAATGAGGATATATGCGTTAAAATATTATAAAAGAATAAGATTTTTAGATACCATTAATATAGTAAACCAACATTTTCAAATAAGTAATTTTATTTGATAATAAAATTTATTTCGGAACATTTCCAAACATTTATAATAAAAGATAACATTTTTTATCTGAATTTATTTATATGTGGAAATAATTATTTTTTATCCACAATAAAATTTCTTTCATAATTTTCAATAATTTAGGATTGACTTTAAAAGAATAATTTCAAGTTTTTAAGGTATTAAAATTGGTTGAAAAAAAATTGGCAGATCTTAAGACTATCTTTTAATTTTTCAAGATAAAAACAATTGTAAGAAAGCCTTAAGTCAATTTTCAGGAGATTAAAATATTTATAAAGTTCTAAATAAATTTAAAAATAATTTCAATCTTCAGATTGTTTAAAAAAAATTTATGAAAATGAAGATTTGTTTATATTTAGAAAAAAGGAACTTTTGAAAAATTTTGAAAGGTTTCATGAGAATAAGAAATTTTCTTCAGATTCCTCATACGATTTTTAATGAGTTATTATTTTTAAAAATGACATTTTTTAAATTTCTAAAAGTGTTAAAAAGAATCTGATAAAAGTTAAGCCAATTTTTTAATCAGACGATTTTTGTTTAAATCGCAGGAAAAATTTAAACGATTTTTAAAAACATTTTTAAGTTAAAAAAAAATTAGTTTCCAATTTGAAAACATTCTAAACAATTTAAAACATAATGTAGATTTTTGAAGACTTGAATTAAACTTTTGATTATAAACAAAATATTAAGCATTCTTCATAATTTTGCAATATTTTAAAACAATTTTAGGGAATTTCAGTCATTTGAAAAAGAAAATTTTAATTATGTAAAGTTTTAAAGAGATTTAAAATCAATTTTAGATTTCAAAAAATTTAACAAGAAATGTCGATTTTTTAAGAATTTGAAAAAAATTTGCAATGGTTTCTGAAAATTTTAAAAGGTATAAAAAAGCCTAGGATTCTTGGGAAATTTTTTAATGACTTTTTATTTTAAAAAATTAATTTTTAAATATTTGCAACACTTTTCAAAGTTTTCTGAGATTGTAGAAAATAATTGGAAAGATTTATGGTCAGTTTTTATAATTTTAAAAGATTTTTCTGAATTCAAGAAAAAATTTGCGTTAATTTAAAAGATGTTTGAAAATTCAGCTTTTTTAGAATAAATTTAATCTTTTCTCGTTGAACATGCAACTTTTTATTTACAAGAAATAAACGAATTTTTCTTTTCTATTAAAAATTGTTTTTCTCGTCAAATCAAAAAATTACACGCGCGATTGATTAGCCTAGCAGTTGATAAAACCACCGTTAAAAAATTTTCAGGTCCAGGAACTACTTTCTTTCTTTCATTTGTTATTGGAAGTTATTTTCAAAATTTCGCTTCTCGTGCGTTCCAATTGGATATGTGCTAATTACGAGAGTCGTTTAATTATATTATCACATGTTTGCCTCCAATTTCCCAATAATCATAATTTCACAATAAATATGTAATTCAAGACGTCCATAAAACTGTAATTATTTGCTACATACAGTAATTAAAGTTTCCTAATAATTTAGCTAATGGCACAAATTAAATTGAATTGAAACAGAAAACAGTGTTTCCATAAAATATCACAGAGAATAAATGAATTATAAAGTAACGATTATTTATTTAAATTGTGAAACAAAACTGGTAACGTGTCAGCAAAAAGTTGAAAAATGCCTGCAATGTTGAGCAGGTGCGCATTGCGGTTTATACTTGCATAAAACGATGCACAGAAATAGTTTCGGCGAGGAGAAAAGTTGCAAAGTGTTTTGCATCGTCGCAATGCAATTTTTCAAGGAAACGCTTTGAGAATGATTGGTGGCGTTAAGCAAAACTAAAATCTTACACTTAACATAAATGGTTGGTTGGGAGGACTAATAAAGTAGTAGGGCCAAGTAGTTGTTGTCATAACAACTTCTGATAGTAAATAACAATTTTCAGGTAGATATTGCAATGTTCTTTCGTGTTCTAAAAAGAAACTACTGCTCGTGAAATTTATTTTACTCTAAATTAAAATATTTACAGTACGTTGGTCTAACATAATTTAACACCAATTATTATAACTTGACCATTTAACTACGAGAGAGGTGTTTATCTGATTAATGATCACACGACCTAGTTATATCCGTCTAGAGCCAACCAAAAATTGTACATTTATTTGGAAAAGGATTCTAATGAAGAAGACAATGATTCAGAACACGAATTAACTTAGATTAATTAGGATATGAAAACAATCACTTTACATCATATTGAATTAAGAAAAAAAAACACTAAATCGCTGAACGGAAATGTTGTGACCCGATAATATTTACTTTTCTTTTGTAACAAGGAAATTATGCCGAGAAACATCTCTATGCGTCTCGAATTCACCGAAAGAAACGGTGACGCATACTTGAATGCTGTAAGGTAGTAATCAGATTCCTTGTGTCCCTTTCTCCAAGTCTGAATAAATAAAAAGATAAATTGATGCAATAAGGACTATTCTAAAAAATGACCAAGTGTCCTGACTAGAGTCTCTAAATTGTTCAGCAACAAATAGGCAGAATCTAAACTCGCAACGGCGCTTGCCGAAACAAAAGCTTAGCATACCTTGAATACCCTTTTTAATTGAATATATAAAACTTCTGCCTTAAAAATCGAACAATCTCAAAAAATCTTGTATATACCATCAAAATCGTTGTGGAAATTTTGTTGAATATTTTTTTAAATATTTACTAATATTTATAAAAATGTTTCAAATATTTATGAAATCTTTGGAAAATAATTGAAGACTTTTTGAACTTTAAATCTATCCGAAATCTGAATGACTTTTCTTTAATATTTGGAAGTCATTCTAATCTTTGTAAAATCCTTTTGAAATATTTATAAAATCCCGTGCAGGAATCCAATCAGGGATCCGGCCGGATAGACCCGGTTTAAGCCCGGCGCTGATCGGGGAATCCGGCCGGGATCCGGCGGAAAACGTCACGCTAAACTGGTCGGATCCCAGCTTAAATACCAGCCGGGATCCAGTCAGGTAAACCGACCACAAAGAGATTTAAAATGTTACTTCAGGCGATAAATTGGTACCTTGTTTTGTCTTTTAAGCCACATCGTAAAGAACACGGTGAACTTTAAAGGTCAAGACAAGTTAACCAATTCTGGCGAGGAAATTGGAATAGAATTTAAATCACTGATAATAGAATCTCGTAGCAATTGTTTCAAGTTGGAAATAATTATTATCCGCGAACTAAGTGGGGTTTTCAAACTGATTACTGAAATAAGGTTGATTTTAATTACGGATCTCGATTTTATTTGCAAACTCCGAGGAAATGACGCGACGTGAGTGCAATGTGCATCCTCGTTCGAAGTGCGAAATTGCAAATTACTGAGTGTTTACGCCGTCGCCAGCCGCGAAGGCAATATACATGGCGGTAAATTTTAAAGTGTACAAACTAAAAATTGTCTGAAAATAGAAAAAATTGTAACGTTTCTGCTTAGGCACATAGCAGAATCCATAACAATCTTATTTAATAAGTTAAAACATTCAAGACAAATTTAATTTTTTTTAAAGAGTTTAAAACAGCTCATTTCTGTTTTACTGTTCTAATAAATCTTTAAATTATACTTTTCAAGTAATAATTCATCTAACATCCATAATTACGTCCTTGGTAACATCACAGCTCTGTAAAAATGTGTGATTTTTACAAAAAAATTATCCTAGCCAGTACCCGGTTGGCTGCCGCCTTGGTGATTCGAGAAAAATGTAGTCCGACCGGGATCCGACCAGAAACCTTGTTGTAGTAGGGCCAACCGAGAAAATTTCTGCACGGAATACTTGGAAAATTTGGTGATATTTGTTAAATTATTAAAATATTTGTGAAATCTTTGGGAAGTCATTGATGTGTTTGTAAAATCTTTTCAATCTTTGCAAAATCTTTGTGAAATATTTGAACCCTTTAACATCTTTAGGAAATCATTGAAATTTTTCTGAAATCTTTATGAAGCAATCTTTGAAATATTTAAAATATTTGTGAAATTATTGAAATCATTGCAAAATAATTTAAATCTTTGTGCAATCGATGAAATATATCGGAAATTTTAATGAAATAATTAAAGTTTGTGTGCAATATTTTAAATCAATGTGGAACCTCTTAAAACTTTGAGAAATCCCTAAAATGTTTAAGATATCGTTGTAAAATCTTTCTGAGGTCTTTAGAAATCTGTGAAATATTAAAAATATTTTTTAAATATTTGCTGATATTTGTGAAATTATTGAATTCTTTAGATAATCATTAAAGTATTCGTAAAATCTTTAAAATCTATCCTAAATCTTTGCAAAATATTTGAACACGTTGTGAAATATTTGACATTTGAAAAAAATTAATCAAATCTTTTATTAAATCTTTCTGAGATCTAAAGAAATCTTTACAAAATATTTGAATAACTTTTTAAATATAGTATAAAATATAATATAGAAATATGAGCAAAGAATACTTATTTCGAGCGACACGTATAACTTTTAATATTTTACCCAAGTGACCCAATTTCTTTTTATTCATGAATGTCGTAAATTTACATGGAGATATACGAGAAAAAATTATTGCAAAACAATTTGATTTAAGAAATTATTGTGACTTTCTACAGAGATTTCAGGTGGATGTAAAATACATTTTCTCTAATTATTTTGACCTGTCATTGTTGAAATGAGGTTATATTCCTCAGATGAAATCATAAAAGCCCGATGTCTGCCGGTTTAAATATTTTTTTTTTTCAAAACCGTTTAGTCGTTTCTATCATCAAAATAGTTGAAGTAGCTAATAGTATCGCTACTGACAAAAAACTGGTTGTCCGATCCAACCTTTTTTTCAGTATGCCCAAAGTTACTATCCGGAAAAAAATGCTATAAATCTTCAAAACTAGTATTCACTTGAAACTATTAATAGATAAATTAAGCGAAAGCATATTTACTCAGGACAAAATATTAATAAAATTTTAAAATGTTTCAATCCTAAAGAATAAGAAAAATTTCCGATTTTTAAACTGAGAAAATTAATTTACGCCAAACAGATATGATTTACTAGACTGATAGAAACGTATCTCACTTTTAATCCTGATATATTTTATGAATTGAATCAGATTGATGAAAAAGCGTTAAAGCTTATTCATGTAACTATTTAAGGAACAATTTTTTGAGGAGAACTTCCTCTTGTTAAACGAAAGGATCTGAGTTAAAACTTTTAGCAAGTAATCAGAATTTCTTAGAATGTGTCCCAGTTTCTCCAAATTATTCATCAGTGCTTCTATAGCGCTTTTAAATATTTTAAATCATACAATTTTCAACATTTCAGAATTAACAGAATGTTTTGAAAGATTCATAATTTAAATAACTTTGTAATACCAAAATTATATTTGTATCAAAGCAGAAATGGTATTTAATTGTCTGCGATGTATATTCGTTTGTATAATTTGTTAATAAAATTAATTAATAACATCAGATATCAAATTTTAATGGTTAAGTATCATCTTCAAGATGCAAAAACTATTTTAAGGGTAGGAAAATACTTTGAAAACGAACAATCCTTAATGTCGAAGATACATATATGTCAATACAACTACTCGTAGTTTCAAACAATTACCATTTTTCTTCAGAAATGTCCTATATTTTATTTATTTATATATATATATTTTCTTTGCTTAAAACTGTACTAAGTAATTTCAAAAGATTAAAGAGTTAGAGATTAAAGAGTTAGTTTATTGAAAAATTATTTTAATTTTGGTTTAATATTCAACTAAACTGTTTAACTGAAAACTTGACTATTCAATTTTTTGTTAAAAATTGATTCTATTTTAGTTTAAAATTGAATTATTTGATTAAAGATTGATCTATTTTAGATGATGATTCAAATCTTTGGACGACAATTCATTTATAATATTGATAATTTATCTCTTTTAGTATAAGATTATCTTCTCGGTTGAAAAAGTTAAGAATTCAATTCTTAACGCTTTTCCTGGAATACTATTTTTGTTGTAAAAAATCAATCTTCTTGGTTGAAAATCAACTGTTTTTATTAAGCGATTCTACTGCGATTCAACTATTTTGTATAAAAATTATACTTTCAGGTTGAAAATGTAAGAATGCAAAAAAGCAATCAAATTAATTTTATTGGTTCAGGATGCATGTATATATGTTAAAATTGTAACTATTCACTTAAAAATTTAATATTTTTCGTGGATGCTCATTTTTTTAAATTAATTGTTAGTCTTGAAATGTAACCATTATATTTTTTGTTCGCAATTTTTTATTTATGGGATACAAATGTCACTATTTGGTAAGAAATTGATCCATTTTGTTAAAAAATTCTCTTTTTTAGTTGAATTCCACTGGTCGCAAATTCCTTTACTTTTCCGATTTGAAAATAAATGTTTGAAACTAAAAATTTAACGATTTTATATTCAGTTGAAAATTTATTTTTTAATTGATAATTCTACTATTTCATTAAATATTAACTTTTTATGAAAATTAACTTCTTGTTAATTTTAAAAGACAACTTTTTTATAAACAATTCGACTTTTTTGCTTGAAGACTTAACACTTTTGTTGAAAATTTATCTATTTGGGTAAAAAATTAATCTTGCGATTTGAGAATTCATCAATTTGGTATGGATTTAACTATTCTGTTCCAAATTCATTTTGTTTTATAAATTTAACTATTTGCTATTTGGAAATGTCTGTGTTTTTCCTAGTTGACAGTTAATATAATTAACTGCAAATTCAGCGAATGCATTTTTAGTTTAAAATTCTTCTTTTTCATTTTAAAAGTCAACTGTTCACTGGACAGTCATTTATTTTGTATATATCTATTTTATTTATTTTTTCAACTTTTCGACTGATTGATACTTTTTTCTTGAAAATTACATTTTTAACTATAAATATAACTGTTACATTTTTGGTTGAAACCTTATCTTTTTTTTATTGAAAATCCAAATATTTGGTTTAAAATTCATTTATTTCATTGAAAATTCGTCTTTTGGTAGAAAATTAATATTTTTTTCGAAATATCATTTTTGTAGAATAAAAATTCAGCTATATGATCAAAAGATCGTCTGTTTGTGGAGAAAAATAATCTTATGTCTTAAAAATTGCTCTATTTGGTTCAGGATTCAACTATTTTGTTAAAAGTTCGCATTTTTTCTTTATATTCATATGTTTGATAATTCGTTTCTTTTGTTGCCAAGAATCAGTTTTTAAATGCAAATTCAACTTTTCAATTTTCTACCTGTAAACTTATCTTTTTTAATTGAAAATTCAACCTATGTATTTGGTTGAAAATTCATGTATTTTGACAAAAATTTGTCTTTTTGTGTCAAATTAATCTTTATGGTCAAAAATTCATGTTCGCAGGTGCATCATTCATCTGTTGAAATTTTAATAGTCCTATGTGACACATTTTCACGTTAAGTTAAGAATGTCACGTAATATACGGATACTCCATTTATACAAATTACGTACAAATTTTATAGAAAAAAAATTGTTTTCACATAAGATATGAGTCATAAAATGGAGGTACATGTGATGTATAAATTACAAGACAGATAATCTGACAGAGACAAATCGCGTATTGAATTGTCAAAGTAGTTTAGAATGCACGTATCGAGTATTCGTTACACAAACTGCAAAAGTTATAGTTTACTGGACACATATTACTCGATAGTTCGCTTTTCTAGTTGTTCGCGAGAAATCGATCCTTCGTTATCGTAGTTGGATAGTTTAAATAAATATTTTAATGCTCAATTCTGGAAACTTCTGTATGCCTTTGGACAACTTTCATTGCACTGACGTTTATCGACCAGTGACGCAACTATTCTAGCCGATATACTTAGCACGTGGAATCATAGGGACGTTCTCCTAAGTCCGTGAAATAGCAGATGCAATTTCTTCATATCTAAATGACTTATCAGCTTCGAATTGCTTTCAATAGCACCGGGAGAACTACCGAGTTAGCTTCACAACTTTGAAGATCGATAAACCCCGAGGGCCTGCCAGCGTTATCTCTTTTTCCATTTAACTCTTTCCCCTGCTTCTGTTTACGACATAATTACTGCTCAGTATTGCCATCGCAGTGCTGACCGACTGTAATCAATTTTGAAAATGGAAAGCGAATTTAACTGTTACAACATCGGGTATGCAAATGAACGATCGATTTTATAGAGCGCTTACGGAGTGATTAATTTTAGTGAGCATACTCTGCTTTTTTTGGATTCTTTCCCGTAGACACAATCACTGAGTTCTCTATTTTTCCCATCTGGTGGATGTTTGTTAATATTATAAAAGTCAGTTAGAGGCAATATTTTCATAATGATTTTTGATGATGTATTTGCCGCGAATCTATTCTCTACAAGATTTCGAACTTTCATGGAAGAAAGGGCTGTTGAAAATTTACGTCGAGCTCTTTTTAACACTTTTTCCACCAGTCTAAATTAATCTGAAAATAGACTATATTTGTATTTAATATGGGGGTACTTATTTGTGCTTATTCTAAAAGCATTTTGCTTCTTCCTATGTATTAAATAAACGCTCTGTCCCATAGAGGAAAGCTTTTTTCTAACAAACAAAAATTAATAATTTCAGTATTTTTTAAGCTTATATCTTTGTTTCACCCAAAATTTTATTTTTAGAAAATCTGAGAGCGCACGAAAATGTCAGTAGGTGTATTCTGTTACAATGCACAACTTTTTAACTTACGGCATTGTTATATTAAAAATTAAAACCGAAGCTTTCTTCATAGAAAGCACGTAACTTTTTGGACTTCTTAAGTAGCTATTGATTAATCAAAAATGGTCTTTAAAAATTCGTCAATAGATAAATTGATGTGTCTCGAAGACGCGACCAATCAGATCAAATGCAGTGCTCATATATTTATAATAAAAATAAATCCTTCCATAAAGAAGGAAAGTGACGTTATTTTAAAATCTCAAAATCATATTGGTTGGTTATGGCAGATTATGAAAGGTTCCCAATGTATGTAATTGATGTGTCTCGATGACAAAAACAAATATGTCAGCTTTAGTAATATAGTATTCCTAATATGAACAAGATTTTTGTCATATAAACAGAATACATATATTTCTTTACAATTCGTCATTCGTGCTGATAGATCATAAAAGTTTAAAAAATATGTCAATCGATGCGTCTCAAAGACAAGAAAAAATAAGCTCGATGTCGTATGTTGTATTTTGAATATCAAAAATGTTTTTCTCATATAAGCGAGATATTTTTTTTTTAATCTCTGAACGTAAAGAAAGGTACTTCAAATGGACGATCTAGCTCTAAAACCTATCAGACCTGGATTTCGGTCGGAGCTACAATTCGCCCAAATTTCATGTTCATAGCTATTTTATTTTTCAAGATATTGTTAACAAAATAAATTACACTCAAATCGATATATAAAAAATTGCATTTTTGAATTCCTGGGCTCGAATTATATCAAAAAATTCCACAAAATTATACTTAAAAATTAAGGTCATTATAAACCTCCCTCTATGAGGAAGCAATAGAATGCTTTTTCATGAAAATAGGGGAACAAATTATTTTTAATAAAACTGATACACAGGTATCATCTTAAATATATTCAGGGAAACAAATGTACAATAAAACCATCAAATTATCGACAAATAAAGATGACTAATTAACCAAATACGTAAATCCTACAAAATATTCAAAGTTTTTCACGAAATATTCGAATTCGCAATTACCATCATGATTCATTTTATATAATATTAATTTTGATTGAACTTTCAACTATTAATCAAGTAGTTGAATTTTCAAACAAAAAATTATTGTATACAAAATACGTAATATCTCATATTTAAAAAAATACTAATTTTTAATCATAAACAGTCGAATTTAAACGAAATAAATAAATTATCAAAAAATGTAATAGTTGATATTTTAACGAAACAAGGTAATTTAGAAACAAACACGTTTGAATTAAACAAAAGTGATGATTTTTTAATAAACTCTGAAAGTTTTTCATTCAAGATAGAAAATAAATGTCTGCTCATTTAAAAAAAATTTTAACTAAAAAATTGAATTCTCTCCAAAAACTTGCATTTTCACCTAAAAAGATGAATTTTTAACAAATAGCTTGATCTTCAAGTCAAAAGGATGATTTTTCTACAAAACAGTTAGATTTTTAATCCGAAAATGTAAATTTTTAATAGAATATGTCATTATTAACGAAATAGTTAAAATTTAATCTAAGAACAATATATTTTCTACCAAATTTAAAATATCTAAATTTGTAGCAAAAATCGTTGATTCTCAATAAAACAAAAATTAATGGTTGAATTTTTATGTAAAAACGAATAATTTTTAGCCACAAAAAAAATAGTAAAATTTTCAGTTGAGAAAATCAATTTTTAAACAAAGTTATATTTTAAACCAAATAGTAAAATTTTCGACCAAAAAGTAAAGTTTTGATCCAAAAGAGATGAATTCTGAACCAGTCAGCCTTCAATTATTATAAAAAATGGTTGAGTTTTCTGACTGAGTTCTATTAATTCAGTTTCCCCGAATAAAAATGCTTTAACTTGAGTTCGACTTGAATTGCCCCCAATCAAGACATGTTGAAGTCAAAAACTTCAACTTGAGCATGTGTCAGTTTTGAGACGGAGCCAGACTTCAAATTATGTCTTGAAGACAAGTTTGTATGCCTTGAAGACATAAATTTATCTCTTGAGTCGTATTTTTATGACTCCAACACGAGTGGGCCTAATTTGTATTTTTTAATAATTTTGAAGAATTGTTATCCTTAATATGAAATCTCTAAACGATATTGTCGATTTCGATTGTCACACTACTTGATTTTCATTGCTATATGCGTGAGACACGAGTTATGACTGGGTTAGACAGAGTTGGAAAATATTGAAAAAATTGTCACGATTGCTCGTTCTTTGATAGCTACATGCGTGCGAAAGGGACACTCGTGAGTCACCGTGAGTTAGACAGTAATGGAACATTACACACGTTTTCTTGATGTTAAATGATCTCAACGGAGCTGGCTTTATCTGCGCTTGCTTGGATTTGAGTGACGTTCATTGGCTACGGTGCGCGTCTGTATTTGGTTTTTAAATACGCACGCGAACTAGAGCCAAAGAGCGACGCACAGTTCAAGCATGTGCAAGTATTTTTGGATCACTGTTGGGAACAATAATTGAATCAAATTTCGAGGTCGATAATACCAATCAACGCTTCTCATTTACCCCCACCTTTCCACCCGTACCACTGCAATCACAATACAGGGCATCTGCTTGTTAGTTATGATCGAATTCTTATTTCAATTTAAGCCTCTCTGCTTGTTATTTATGATCGTATTTTTATTTCAAGTTCGGAAAGAACATTTTAAAGCCTTCAAAGCATTTGAAAGAGCTATCTGGACCATTAAATATATCTACCTATGTAATATATTATTTTTTATTAATATAAACATCAACATTAAGTAATATTTCTATAAAGCATGGAATTTGTTATTAAAGTCCATTGCTGGTGGAAAATGCGATAATAAATTTTGGAATTTTGAGGTTAAGAATTAATTTAAAATACAAAAGCGAACTGATGGTCGCAGAATTGGATAATTTTGGCTACTTTAATGTAACTGTTCCGTATATATCTACAAAAATTATTTTTTGCTATGAAAGATTACGAAAATCTACTACAAAAACTTTAAGAAAGTTAAGCTTTTACTGAAATTTTTCTTACAAATTATACAAAGATTTCATTCAAATTTATAAAATGTTTCGTGAAAAAACAGAAACTATTTTAATTAGGTTTAAAATAAAAAATAGCTTTCTATGTTTTTATCTTGCGTCTTTTAGACAAATTTGTTTACTGCGAGCAGTTCGCTCTTGAATTGCAAAATGTAATATTAACTTATTAAATATTAATAAATTTAGTATTAAAATGAAATTTTATAACAAATTCCATGCATCACAGGAATAATACTTAATGTTTATATTGAATGCAAATAATAACTAAAACATTAACTTATAACTTAAAATACACCAATGTTACACTAACTTTACTCAATTTCAGAAAAGTACCATTAAACTCCTTGCACTTGACCTTTACAACAAAACAGCTGTATAAAATGTATAGGCTTCTAATGTTTTATGTGGTTTTAAACAATATATGGTTTAAGAAATGTGGGATTGAATGAATTATTCTCAGGTTTATGGATGCATCGGGTCTTCATATTAATATTTTTAACAAAAAACACAAATTTTCAACAAAATACGGGAATTTTCAAACAAATAATTCCATTTTTAACTACAAAAATCAAGTTTCAATAAAAAATATCAAATTTTAAACAAACAGAATAATTCAGTTTTTAGTATATAAAACTTAATATTCAATTAAAAAATGAAATTTTCTACAGGTTATTTAAAATTTCAACCAAAACAGGAGAATTTGACAGCAAATAGTAAAAGTTTTAACAAAAAAGATGAAATTTCAATCACAAAGATTAATTTTCTATTTGCGAAAATCTTTTTTAACAAATAATAGAATTTTCAACTGAATTAATTTTCAATTCAAGTACAATAATATATAAAGTATTCAAAATACGATAAAATTCACTTAAATTTAGGCAGGTTCTACACATTATATAGCAGAATCTATCAGCGATTAACATTCTTTTATAGTAAATTATGCAAGACGTTTTTTCTGATATAAGACAAAAAAAAATGGAATTTGGACATCTATGTTAAGAATAATAAAAAACAGATTAATTCTTTAACCATAAAATAATTTTTAACAAAAAAGATAAAATTTCAATTAAAAATATCATATTTTAAACAAAAATAAAATAATTCAGTTTTTAGTTTATAAAAGTTAATATTCAATCCAAAAAATGAAATTTTCTACAGGTTATTAAAAATTTTAATTAAAGCAGATTAACTTGACACCAAATAGTAAAATTTTTGACAAAAAGGATGAATTTTTAATCACAACGATTAATTTTTAATTAAACAAAATTTTATAAAAACAAATAATAGAATTATCAACTAAATTAATTTTCAATGCAAGAACAATATTATAAAAAGAATTTAAAATAAAATAGAATTTACTTATATCCAGGCAGGTTCTACACATTATTTAGCAGAAACTCTCAGCGATTAAAATTCTTTTATAGTAAATTATGCAAGACGTTTTTTTCCGATCTGAGACAAAAAACTCGAAATTGGGCATCTATGTTAAGAATAATAAAAAACAGATTAGTTTTTCACTCATAAAATAATTTTTAACAAAAAAGATGAAGTTTCAATTAAAAATATAATATTTTAAACAAAAATAGAATAATTCAGTTTTTAGTTTATAAAAGTTAATATTCAATCCAAGAAATGAAATTTTCTACAGGTTATTAAAAATTTTAATTAAAGCAGATTAACTTGACACCAAATAGTAAAATTTTTGACAAAAAGGATGAATTTTTAATCACAACGATTAATTTTTAATTAAACAAAATTTTCTAAAAACAAATAATAGAATTATCAACTAAATTAATTTTCAATGCAAGAACAATATTATAAAAAGAATTTAAAATGAAATAAAATTTACTTATATCCAGGCAGGTTCTACACATTATTTAGCATAATCCCTCAGCGATTAAAATTCTTTTATAGTAAATTACGCAAGACGTTTTTTTCGGATCTAAGACAAAAAAAGTCGAATTTGGGCATCTATGATAAGAATAATAAAAAACATTAATTTTTCACCCATAAAATAATTTTTAACTAAAAAGATGAAGTTTCAACAAAAAATATCAAATTTTAAACAAAAATAGAATAATTGAGTTTGTAGTTTATAAAAATTAATATTCGATCAAAAAAATGAAATTTTTACAGATTATTTCAAATTTTAATTTAAAAAGATGAACTTGACACCAAATAGTAAGAGTTTTAACTTTAAATCAGGCAGGTTCTACACATTATGTAGCAGAATCTCTCAGCGATTAAAATTGTTTTATAGTAAATTATGCAAGACATTTTTTCCAATGTATGACAAAATAATCTAATTTGGACATCTATGCTAAGAATAATAAGAAAACGGTTAATTTTTTACCCATAACATTAATTCTCTACAAAAAAAAACTATTAGTTTTCAACCAACAATGATATAATTAAAATTTTCCTCAGACATTAATTTTTAACAATCAAAACAAATGAAGAAAATAGTTCAATCCTAAATAAACAAGATAATATTTTAACAACGAAAAATAATTTTCTACCAGAAAAAAGAATATTCAAATGAAAAAATTAATTTTTAATTAAAAATTTAACTTTTCATCCTGAAATTGTGCAGTTGAATTTTTAATCAATTTTTAACAAAATAGTTGAACCCTTATCAAAAAGATCAGTTTTCAAGAAAAAAGTGGAGTTTTCAACTAAAAAAGATAAATTTTTAATTAAAAATATAAATATATAAAACCATAAATAGGATAATTCCTTCTTAATTAAAAGAATTAATATTTAACAACAAACAATTAAATTTCAACAAACTAATTGAAATTTTACTAAAATAAATGCATTTGATGATACATACAAAGTTGAACTTTCAAGCAAACAGATATATTTTTAACCAAGAAGATTAATTTTATATAAAAAGACGATGTTTGAAACAAATAATTAAATTTTCAACCCGAAAATATCCATTTTTAATTCCAAATTTCAGTGTTACACCAGAAGCGGGATAGTTAAATTTTCAGTTAGAGAATTTAATTTTTAACAAAAAAAAAGGAATGTGCAACTTAATAGTTTTTTTATTAACAACAAAGATGAATTTTCAAACGAGAAGACTAATTTCCTACCGCAATAACGAATTTTCATCGAAATATGTGCATTTTCAAACGAAAGGGTTGAATTTTCAAATAAAGAAGATAAATTTTTAATTTCAAATATCAATTCTCTACCAAAAATGATATAATCCAATTTTATTTTACATAAATTAATTTTTGACTAACTATGAAGGAATTTTCAAAAAAATAATAATTGAACCCTCAATGAAAGAAAGATGAAATTTCAATTAAGAAGTTTATTTTTCTACCAAAAATAACGAATTTTCAATAAAATTCTGAATTTCTAAATATTGCCTCAAAACAGATAAATTTATTTCCCAATAGTTCAATCTTAAACGAAAAAAGGTCGATTTTAAATTTTCAATTTAAAATATCAATTTTCAACAAAAAATTGTAGAATCGAAATTTCTTTTAAATAAATTTTTTTTTGACAAACTGAAAAGGATTTTTTTTTTAAATAACTCAATCCTTAATGAAAAATATTAATTTCCAACCAATAATATTACGTTTCTACAAAAAATTACGAATTTTCTACAAAATCTAGAAAGTCTCAAACAAATATATTATTTTTATCTAAAAAAATATAATTTTTTAACCAAAAGTAATATAAGTAGATTTTATCATTATAGAAATTAATAAAAAAAAAGAAATTTGAAGAAAATAGTTGAATTACCAATCAAAAAGGTTCGTTTTGAACCGAAACAGATGCAGCCTCAATTATGAACTTGATATTCAACGAAAAATCAAACAGTTCAGTTTTTAGTTAAAAAAATAATTTTCAACTGAAAGAAGTGCAATTAAAAAAAAAGCTGAGTTCTCTACCAAAACAGATTGCAATTAAAAATATCAATACGTTTTTAACCAAAAATGGAAAGTTAAATTTTCACTTCAATAAGTTATAGTTGAAAAATGGTTGAATCCTAAATTAGCAAGAAGAATTTTCAAACAAGAAGATTAATTTTATACTAAAAAATACGAATTTTTAACAAAATTCATAAATTTTTAAACAATTAGTTAGATTTTTAACTAAAAAGATTAAACTTTAATTTAAAAAATTACTTTTTCACCAAAAATGTCATAGTTTAATTTTCTGTTAAAAAAATTAATTTTCAACAAAAAAAGTGTTATAAAAATTATTTCAAAGGTGATCGAATCCATTTACCATTAGGCAGATTCTGCAATTCAAGTCTTTAAATCGATGAGAAAGGAAATTTTGTTGTATTTAGATTAAATTTTAAAAAAATTATTTTTTCGTCATAAAAAAATTCTATGTTCAAAACATTAATTTTTAAACAATAAGATTAATGTTTTACAAAAAAGACGAATTTTGAACCAATTACTTGATTTTTAAACTATAAGGAAACAGTTTAAAAATTTTTTTTGTTGAAAATGTTCAACAATTTCGATGCATTTTTCTATGTCTTGACTAAAATTGTTTCTTGGTTAACAACTCATCTCTTTGGGTAGAAAATTGATTTTCTTACTGAACATGAACACAATGAGAATGTATCCCTTTAAGTTGAAAATTCCACTGCTTTTTAAAACTTGCTTTTTTGGGTGGAAAACTCAACAATTTTGTAGATATTTTTCTTTTTCCTTTGTTCGTTCTAGAGCTTTGCGCTCGATAATATATGCATATATACATCTACAACTGTAATTTGGTAGTTGTGAATTATCTTTTGCTAAAGCTCCTTTGCTGAGAAGTCAATTATTTTGTTTAAAATTTGTGTTTTTTGTTTGCATTCGACTACTTGGTTAAATGTTAAACTAAATGAGTAACAATGGATCTTTTTTGGGTTGCAGATTCATCATTTTAGTTGAAAATTCTTTCTGTCTTTGGTTGAGAATTAATCTTTTTTGTTGAACATTTCTCAAATTGTTTTAAAGTTGAACGACCTTTTACAAATTAATTTTTTTTAGAAGATTCCTTATTTTAGTTAAAAATGTATCTCTGGTTAAAAATTTTCTTGAAATGAATTTATTTATTCAATTCAGCTGTTGTTGTTTTAGAATAATTATATTTTTTAGTTTTTGGTTGAAAATTTATCTACTTATTTAAAAGTTTAACCATTTTGTTAAAATTTTATATTTTTGGATGAAAAAGTAACTATTTGATTGCAAATTCGTTAATTTTTTAAAACTGAAAATTAAACTTTTTCATTTTCAGTGTAAACGGTTTTGTTAAAAATTAGGCTTTTTAATGAAACTTTTTTTAAAATTTAACTTTTAATCAAATAGTTAGATTTTCAACCTACAAATATAAATTTTGAACTGAATGGCCAAATTTTCAAACAAAAAAGATTAATCTTTAACCAAAAAGAATTGCTTTAAAAAAAAGAATTCTCAATGAAAACGTAGTGGTGGATATTTTAAAACAAACAGAAAAGATTTTCAACAAAATATTTAAACTTTTAACCAGAGTTGAATTTTCGAACCAGCATGTAAATTCTCAACAAAGTAGTTGACTTTTCAACCTGTAAATATGAATTTTCGGTAGAAAATATAATATTTGATATTTCAACGAATGCAGATGCTGCCAAGAGATGCTTTGTAAAATAAGGAAACGAATTTTCAATCAGAAAGATTAATTTTTTATAAGAAATTCGAATTTAAACCGAAAGTAGCAAAGTTACTTTTTTACACAGACAATTAATTTATTTCCGAAAAAAAGTATTTAAAAAATAATAATAAATTTTTTAAGATAGGAAATAAAAAAATTTGTCCCACTTCTTAAACTTTTAAGTCCAAAGACTATTTTTCTGTAAAACAGTTATAACACCTTGACCCTCCATTTACCACCATCAACCAAATTTTTTACAACAGCTTCACCCGACATGATAATTTTTCAAATTTTTCAAATTTTTCAAATAGTTACAAAGTAGTGTAATGATTTTGTATAAATCGGAAAAATGAAACAGTTATTACTACAAATTTTATGACATTTAATGCATGAACGAATGTTGGGGAGACTTAACCAAGATTTTCAGGGAAGAGTTTACCAAGTGGCAACAAGCTTATTACATGTGTTTTTCAACATATAACGTCATTATTGATTATTACAATGCGCCTTCAAAAATTTTACTAAATTGATTTATCAAAATTGTGGTGTAAAAATGCAAAGTTCATTATTTAAAGAATATGATTATCATGAACGTGAGCTACAAAATCGTAGTAAATGCTATTCATCAATATTAGATGTAAATTAATCTTTAATAAAAAAAAGCTCATTTGAAATAAAATAGTTCATTTTCTACCTAAAAATAAAGAATTCGTTGAAATCCTATTATAAAAGATTAATTACATTTTCAGATACATAACTCATTCCTTGATGTCTTGTATTATTTTATACTAATAATTTGTAACATTCATTAAACATGTATAACGCAGAAAAGATAGGCTTTTCATTTATTCTTTTTCATAAAAAGATAATTATGATTATATTAAATAGTGTTTGAGATAGTAAAGTAGTGAATAATAAATAATAAGTTGTTGTTGTTTTTTTATAGTTGAATCACAAAAAGATTATCATGCGCGAAGAAAACATCACCATCATCCAAGAACCACTACGAGTTCCGCAATGTCGACTACTCGGGCAGTCACTGCAACGACAGAAACTGTCATTGTGTCGGAAGTTGAGGATAATATCATACCAGAAATCACTACCAGACCTACCACTACAGAGATAACAACCGAGCTGATAGAACTTACTACTACTAGCGTCGCGACGACTCCAAGTACAACCACATCTAGCACAACTCCTCCTCGTAAGTGAAAAAGTATTTATTTAATTTGAACAATCATGCTATTTTTCGACGAGGGTAAGTAATTAATATTTCATGTTAAATACTATATAGTGTTGATTATTAGTCTACTATTTATTGGAAAAAGGAAAAAATGTACCTCAGCCCGGGTTTGAACCAGGAACATCACTATACATGAGTGGAGCGTTTATTAATTACAACTCCGAGGCTGTGTTAGATCATTTCTTGTTTCTCTTATAGAACATGGGCCCAGGTAGATTTGTCTATTTTTTCCAGCAAACTTTAGATCAGTAATTGATACTATTTATTATTTTATTCGGAGCAAACATGTCATGAGCCTGCAACGCCCCCTGAAAAGTGATTTTTATATAGCTATTTACTGAACAGTGTGAGCTGGTGACATGTAATTAGTTCCAAAAGAGCTACACTTATGCGAAATACTGCCACAAATGACTATTGAATAACGCACAATGTTTTTTCTAACCGTACTGTTGGAAAGAATAATCACACCAGATGGCGATCTAGCTCAGACCGAACCTCGGAAGTTGGCTCCCACGTCAGTCGTACATTTTTACTACTAACTTTTTAGATAGCGTTGCAGACGTCCAAAAAGGCTAATTTCGAATAAAATATCGTACATCACTCATAAATGTTGACATACCTTTTTATGGAGCTCAATCTTCACAGGGTGACTTTAAAACCCATGGTCTTCGGTTTTATAACTCGTCATGCATTGATCTCTCCGTAAAGATGTGTCTAAGTTAACTTGTTACGTGATATACTACAATATTAAAGAGCAGTATTTATTTACTTCATAACATATTAGAATTAATAATATTGATTTTGTTTTGGATAATTATAAGTAGCGTGCTATTGGGACCAAACCAAGGGAATAATTACTCCTGCAATCTGGTGTACTCTCTCTCTCTCTCTCTCTCTCTCTGCCTCTCTCTCTCTCTCTCTCTCTCTCTGCAATCTAACTCAATTCCCTGCTATCTCTTTTAATCCCCCCCCCCTATAAAACAAATATTATAGAAAATTCAGTTTAAGTCCGTAATGATTTTTTTATAATCAATTTCTTATCATTTTTTCACGATTCTAGAAAATTCATTATAGTAAATCACTATACGAAGATAATGTTAAAACATGGAAAGGACTGATGTTAAATATAGAGAAACCACAACAAAATTTTGGAATTTCAAAAGAGTTAAACAATTTTAAAAACTTTTATGTCATCTGAAATAATGCCAAAGTATTAAATCAGTTTTTTTTTAATCCGAGATTTAAAAATATTTCCACAAATTTGAAGGGATTTTAGAAGATGTCAAATAATTCCGAACATTTTCGGGAAGTTTGAGGGATTATAAAGGATTTAAAGAGGTTTTTTAAATTGCAAGAGATGAGAAACAATTTTGTAGGATTTTCAAATATTTCAAGAGCTTTTTAGATGATTTGGGAAAATCAAGTAAATGAAACTTCAAGGGATTCCTAGCGCTGCCAAAGATTAGAAGGGATTTAAAAGATTTCTAGACATTTCAACTTATTTTTAAGAACTTTAATGAATACGTTCTATTTCATTTTTATTGAACTGCACTTTAAAGAGCTGTGTACAAAATATTTCAAAAGATTAAATAGAACTTTACAAAATTTTAAATAATTTTGTAGGATTTCTAAAGATTCTAAGGGTTTTCGAGAGGATTTTCGAAAATAAATACAATAATATAAATTAAATTAAATTGCAATTGATTCTTCGCGGTTTTGAAAGCGTCGAGGCATATTCAGGTGTTTTAATTAATTTCTCAAGAATTTTAAGGGTTTTACTATTTGAAGAACTTTAATAAATAAATTTAATTTGATTCATTTGTAAGGGATTTCAAATGATTTCTATTCATTTTTAAGGATTTTTACAATTTTATACTAAAATATGTCAAGATATTTTAAAGCTTTAAAAATGATTTCAAGATGTATCGAAAATTTTATGGAATTTCAAAGGTTTTGAAGAATTTCTTAAGAACTTTGGAAAATAAATGAAATGAAAGGAATCTTTAAGGGATTCAAAGAAATTTCCAGAACAAAAGAGTGTAACGGAATTTGCTCTTAAATTCCTACATTTTGTATTACCGTCCAAAGTTGAAAAACATTTCCCTGCATCCGATTCTATCCGAAGTTTTCAGATAAAAAATAAAAATAACATTTGATGAAAAATTGCTGATAATTTCATTTAAAATTAATTAATAAGCTGTCTTCATTTAATTTAAGTTTTTTAGTCAATATTTTTAAAAATTTCGGATAGAAACATAAAGCTTTGGATGCAGACTTTGGAAAGAATCTGGAAGAAAATCGTATACAAACATATGCGAAATTTCCTTTCCCTATTTGACACCAGAGTTTCATAAGATCTTTTTAGTATCGACTATTCAGCAACTTAGTATTTAGAAAGCAAATTCACATTTTTTTAAAATTAAAAATTGGAGTTTTTACCACGGTCTAAAGTCATTAAAACTTTAGCTTGTTCATTTGAGCGCTAATTAAGACTCCCTTGTAAAATTATAAAAATTGGCCGTTATCTATAATTCTCTAACAGGAAAAGAGCAGAAAAGCCATTCTCCGTTAGGAAAAAAATCTTTTTCCCGAGATACTCTAGGGCTGAATTGAGGGTTGAAAAGTTTGATTGAAAAGTATCAATAAGTTCCAAAGAAATGGATGGGCATTTTTTCGCAAGGGTCCTAGTACTTCACCTTTAGATGGCGATTTAAATTCTTATTTTAAATGAAAAAAAAAACATTTAAAAAATAACAATATAAAGAAGCTATTGTCACAAAGAAGTAGTAATTTTCTAAGCCAATCAGTCAACCTAAAAAGATTTAGCATTCCTAAAAAACTAGGAATCCTCCTAGCCAATCACTCAAACTAAAAAGCTTTGAAAATTCCTTAAAATAATTAAAAATTTGTTGAAAACCTCTCAAAACCCTAGAAACCTTTTGAATTCTTTAAGCTCTTTCTAAAAAATTGGGGTGCACGACTTTCGAGGCAGGTCTGCAAGACTTTTATCGGGTCGGTTAGTGAATTCCAGCCCGATTCTAAACAAAATTTTACAATTAAATAATATGTGCATTTTTACTTTTGAAATATTTGAAAGAAAAAATTTAAGTTTTGTTTAGACAGGAAAACAGAACCCTAAGTTTGAAAAAAGTCTGATAAAATTGTTGAATGAATTGATGTACCAAAAATGATTTTATTTGAAATGTAAACACTTTACATTAAAATGGTTATAATTCTTTCAATCTTTTAATTTTATACTTAGGTATTCGATATTTAAACTGAACATTTTTTCAAATATAAGAGATTTAATTTTTATTATTTGGAGAAATCCTTGTTAACCGATAAATAAAAAGGAACATGTTTTTTAGAGGTCCCCTTACAAATAATTAAGAATGAAAAACAATTAAAATGATGTATGGAACAAATTGATTAGCTTAATAAATCATCACTCTCTATTTGACTCCTTCTCTTTGAGGAAATTTCTTTGGATGCGGGCCTGCATCTCGCGCCGGTCTTTTCTATTCTAAATCAAAGTATTAAATATTTCTATCACTATAAGCAAACAATAAATCAAAAACACAAAGCACTTTATTTGTTATACCTTTTTATACATCAGTAATCAAAAAGTAGCAAAGAGGCTTTACTCTTTCATCTCAAGCTCGATCATCGATTCCGTACAGTACTGGAGTTTACTTTGTTATCCAGCAAAGTGCTTGGCCGATTGCACACTTCTGAAAGAAGGAATCAAAAAGTAGATAAAGAGAGAACAAATAATCGAAAGAAAGAGAAAAAGGATAGAGAGATGGATGAGGGTTGGGCTGGGGTGGTTGGTACCAAAAGGCGAAATAGTCTAAGAGAAAGTATGCATACGTTTTCTTCTTTCACTTTAAAGGTTTCTGCGTCGTTCAAAGACCAAGGCAGTCCCATCAGTACATTCGCGAAGGCAAAGGCAAGAGGGTAAGTTTTCAACAGTCTTTACGATCGGTGCGAGTAAGGCGAAACGCTACTTTCAAGACACCACTCGAGTCAAGGCTATGTTTGCCTCACTTCAACTTCAAGAGAGTTTATAACGATGAGAGATCGACTACATTAGTAGTTTCGCTTTCTAGTAGATTTTCTAGTATATTTCCCTTTCCGCAATCATCTTACTTTCAAATTCATTGGGTAACGTGCATTTATAGTTTTCTGTCAATCGTTTAAAAGCTTTCAAATGCCAAGCACTTTATATCACTTACCTACTTTGATATTTCGAGTAGAACCCTTTCCTACACAAATATATAGAACATAACGTATACTGATGCAATTTTTCCTACACAAAATATTTTATGCACATAATATTTCCTACGCCGAATGTATTACTATTATATTTTTCTGCACTAAATGTCTTCGGCGCAGAATACATCCTAGACATAAATAAATAATCATTACAGTAAAACCCTGATTTAGTGCCGGTTTTGAGACTGACGGTGGCCCTAAATCTGGGAACTCCGAACGTAAACTGGCAGCCCGAATAAAAATGCTTCGACTTGAGTTCGACTTGAATTGCCCCCATCAAGACATGCTGAAGTCGAAGAGGTCGACTTGAGCATGTCTCAGTTTTGAGACGGAGTCAGACTTCAATTTATGTGTTGGAAACAACTTTTTATGTCTTGAAGGCATAAATTTATCTCTTGAGTCGTATTTTTATGACTTCAACACGTGCGGTGCATAACTTCGAATCACGCTCGTTTTCCAAAATAACGCATAAGGTTATTTTATGAGAAGACATACAAAGAAATTATTTAACAGAAAATCACTTACTTTTATAAATATTAGAACTTTTTTTACAAAAAAAAAAAACAGCTTTCACAATTCTCACGGCAACATTTGACTCTTTTTATCATGTGAGATAGACACCGAGGTGCCATCGAATTCGAAACGAAGGTTTCGCGATCTCTCTTCCTATGTTATGTGATAGAAAGAGACGATCCAAATATGTTCCAATGATAGGTCATACTTTTTGTTTTAAAAATATTATACTCTCTCTCTATCTTTCTACCCAATACTTCTTTGTTTTTTTTGTCGAAAACCCGTATTGAGGAGCTGAGATAGCTCTACTAATTTGGAACTATTCAGAAGAAATTTTAATTTCCATTAAATATTAACAAGAAATATTATAGAAAATAATCAATTCTAAATCGTAACATTCTTTATTAAAATGAATTGATATTCACTGCTCTTATTCATAAATATTTCTCCAATAACTTCAAGATACTTCTTTGAGATATATATTCGCTTATCGGGTCTAATTGGCTTACGGCATCCGATACCCCCTGCTGATCGCCTCGAGTTCGCCATCGTTGTTATTTGCTCTGTAAACGCGCGTGCTTTCCGCTTCAAGTGAACTAACGTAACGCCATGACGCAGTTAAACATGTGGGCTGTTGGGGTACAACGCCTTACCTCCTCTCGCCCATATCCTCGACACGGGGTAAATTCTTGGAATGCCTTAATCAAGGGGCACCAAATCCGGAGTCTTCTGTATTTTATCTTACAAATATTTTAAAACTATTATACACAAAAATATTCTATCCATTATAAATACTTTCTTCGCATAATATATCCTATACAGAATTGAATACATTAATTATTTTTGTTAATTTTACGTTTCCGATGTTTGTAAGTAATAGAAAACTTGTTACAATCGACTATATTATATTGAGTAAAATTAGTTTAAAAACGTTTTATCATAATATAACACAGGCAAGCAAAAAATCCCAAGTAAGCCAATTAAACCTCCATAAATCAAAATTCGTTTTTTTCTAGTTGTAAAAATAATTTTTGATATCCTTTTTAATCGTCTTACGTATTTTAAAAGCTATAAACAAGCGGATATTACATAATACGTGACATTCTTCATATAATTCTACTCGTGTAAAAATGGCCTGCATTCGAATGAGTATTTTAAAAACAAAATTACTATTATTTTAAAGAGACAAAAATTTCTCTCGAGACAAAAATCAATCTTTTTGAACATAAGAGCTATAAAAATTGGGATAGCTTAGGATAGTTTGATGTGAACAAAAAAATTTAAGACTGATGGAACGTAAAAGCTACCCGAATAAAAATGCTTCGGCTTGAGTTCGACTTGAATTGCCCCCAATCAAGACATGCTGAAGTCGAAAAGATTGACTTGAGCATATCTCAGTTTTGAGACGGAACCAGACTTCAATTTATCTCTTGAAGACAAGTTTTTATGCCTTGAAGATATAATTTTATCTCTTGAGTCGTATTTTTATGACTTCAACACGTGCGGTTTATAACTTCGAGCGTATACCTGCCATAAAAAAAGGTTATTTCTAACAGTCATAAAAGCTAATCTTTGTTAATGCTTAAACAATCTTGTATATTTTTATACAATATACATATTAAATCAACTTATTTACGGATTTTTATTTGTATTATACTTGTTTGACGATGATACCGAAAATGTTGTTTCGTTTTACGTATTTCTAACAGCTTAGGAGATCCTTCTAGAAAGTTATTAAAAATAACCAATTTAATAATTACAAATTTTTCATTCTTTAATTTTAATCTCATTCGTGAGCCAAAAAAGGTTCGATATTCTCAGCCAAGACAAGGCTCGTCTTAAGTCAAGTAAACGTCGTCTTAGCCAAGACAAGGCTCGACTTAAGACAAGTAAACGCCGTTTTACCTGTCGTGGCCATAAAAGTAAGACGAAGGCCTATGTCTCTACTCAATTTTGAATTGCAGCCAGACATCGATGTCTTGGAGACGAACTCAAGACTTAAACTAATCGAACTCAAATCGAAGCATTTTTACTCGGGTAGTAAGCAGAAAATTCCAATCAATGTAGATTTTAACTTTGTTAGACCAAAACAACAGTTGGTCTCCTTTTTTTTGGCGCGATACACTTTTCTGTGTGCCTATGTAATAAAGAAAAAAATTTGTGTAGACAAATTATTTGTTGAAAGGGTATTTTGTATCATTTTAAATAATTTTACGTTTTTTCGGTAATATTTAAAGGAGATTGGAAAAAGACAATATTATTATGAAAAAAATGTTCTTAAGATTATTCTTGTTAATATTAAAAACAATTTGAATGAATAAATTAAATATTCAGGCATTTGTCAACGGGAAAATGTCCATTTTTATAATAAATTGAACAATTTTATGATTCTTTATGATAAACATAATATACAAGTGCCACTCTATGAAACGTGGGCGATTACATCAATTTTCTTTTTATTGAGGAACACTGGAAACGACAAATAAAAGGAATGGCCATTTTTTTCATTTTTTTATTTATAAAAGAACTGCACAACTGATTTAATAATTTTGCTGGGCAATACTCTGTAAAAATATTTCAGCTTTTTATCACATTGTGTACGTCCGATTCAGTCAATATCTGCAGACTATAAGTTATTGATGACAAAAAAGTCACCCCCCCCCCCCCCCCCCCCCCCCCCCCCCCCCCCTATGTGCGACCGTCACGCGAAAAATAAGACGAAATCCAAGAATGTTAATTATGAACGAAATCTACACCTTATATCACATTTTCTCTTTTCCGCCAAAAATATCTCAACTATAGATGGTTTAAAACATTTTTTTGTTATATTTATAACTTTTTAAAATAAATGAAAGTTTGTTAAATAACCTGTTTGCTTTCTCACAAGAACTAAATGTCATAGTACATATTACTGAAGAATCTTTCGTCGTAGATGAAAATTGTACTATTGTATATATTGTATATATTTTGTGCAGGAACATAACATAGTAACAATATCTTTGTGTAAAATATTTCAAAAAGGAAAAATATAAGCCGGAATATTTTTGTAAAAGGAGTATAAAGTGACGCAAGAGGTGAGTAATAAAATATATTAAGCAATTAATTGATCCTGTTGAGAAATTGGTCGGTGTACTGAACAAAATTAAAATAGTGAATAACAATAAATTAGAGATGAATTACCATAATTTATTATTATTGAACCCAAGTTACCGAAAACTTCAGAAAATTTTTAGATACGCTGATTTTTTGTAAGTCTCTAAAATGTCTAAAATCTCCACATTTTTAAAATTTCAACAAAAAATTAATTTCACAAGATTTCAAACGTTTCAAATATAACAAAGTTTCATAACTTAACAAATACTTTAAATTCAAAAAGTTTTAAAAATTTAAAAGCTGATGATGTTATAAGAATGTTTGACAATTAGGACCAACATGAAGCAACAAGTTACTATAAATTACAAAAAAGGTTACCATAACTTATTTTTCATAAGGGAAAACGTTTAATCACTTAATTTTATTTTAATCCGCGCTAAATATTCTTTTAGAACTTTTAACTGGGATGTAAAAGGAATCTCTAGGCCAAATATCAAGTCAATATTCTTGGGGGACCATTTTGGAAGTAAACTGCAAAACCCATTTAGGTAACTCCTATTCGAGTCGTTCCTAGAATTTCTTTTTTTGGAATTTATAATGCGGTCACCGCAATACCGAACGAGAGGCAGTGTTCACGCAAGCGTTACAAACGGCATGAGGGCCGCACTCTCAGCACATTAGTTGCATCAGGTTGCGTTAGGCGGCCCTGGCTCTTAACTCGGAGCAAGCGAATGTTGTGTTGATTTAAGTAAAGTCCATTTAGTACCAGAAGAAACTGCACTCAAATGGGATTTCCAGCGTATATGCCATTTTAAAAATCAAAATGTTGTTTCTAAATCTAATCACTGCTTCATAAACAAATAAATCTTCTAACAATTCAATATCAATTTCATTAACGCAGTTGTATCGAGACGATGAGCCCGACTGCTCGGAACTCTGTCAGTGTGGGGAAGGCGAAGTTCTAGTTTGCAACACAATTTGTGTTGAATCTTCACCTTGCAAAACTGATTTCGCGTACTATAATCACGCAGCGCCAGCTTATCAGGCGTATCGAGGCCGATGTCTTTGCTACAGTGGTCGTTTTATATGTATGCGGCCATCCCCTGGTAAGTAGAAAATCTTCCTACTCTTAATTTTGTAATCGTTTATTATTATTATTTAAATAATCGAAGTGTGTTGTCCCGAAATTTGGAATGATTAGTAAAATGTTTTTCATGAGCTTGGGTAGTCGTCCCGAATTTTTAAGACTAGTCCATCTCCTTTTCCAACATGCCAAAATTGGATTGATGATGATTTTCGAAATTTTTGTTTGGCCAAAAGAAATGTTTGAATGATAAATCGCTTTTCTTAGATGCATACAGCATTCCGCATGGAGTATTTATGTTCCTGGGGTACAGCGAGACTGATGAGAACTTGCTGAGGCCTCATAATAATCTCACCGTGCTGGATGCGGTGTCTTCCCTAGACAGTTTTATGAGAGAGGAAGTAAATAATCAGGTAAGGTTTTTTTCAAATTCATGTGTATTGTTGATCAAATTTCATCTCCTTAATATCTGAAAAAATATTTCAACTCTAAAAAAATTGGTCTTTAGAACGACAATGTGAACCTATACAATTTGGAATTTTGTTTGGATTCATACTCCTCCCAGTAATGTAATTAAAATTATCAATCTTTTAATATGTTAAAGTAATATGATACAATTTTCAGAGATTTTTAAGAAAAAATGGGTTTTAAACAATACACGCACTTCACATAGATCGTGATGCGAGATTCCTTCAACTACCGGTTCGAGCAGGCGGCAGCGCACTGAGTTTGAAGGCTGGAAACTGCGGACTCAATTTCTGCCACCTTTATTTTCTGCCACTTTTTTTATTCAAAGTTTTCTCATTGTTACTGACAATTAAATTTATTTAAATTAAGCAAAAATATTTATTTTTAATCTTATTTTTTACATTAAGATGTGTTCTTTGACCTTTATCACTTTTACAATAACAAAAGTTTGTTTAAATCAAAAATTCACGTTTTTCTTCATTCAAATAAACATCATAATTTTGTTTATTATTATTTTTGTTTAAAAAAATAATTGCTAAATTGCCTAATTTCAATAAGTTTATTAGTCAACTGCAATACAAAGAATTGAATGAAAAATAAATAAACAAATAATTCAGACAGCAGGAATTGAGCCCAGACTTTCTGGTCACAAACTTAGAGCGCTACCTTCCAATCTAACCAGCAAAAATTGAGGCAAAATGACGCAAAAATGTTGAAAATACGATTCAAGCTACAATTTGCAATTTTATTTTTAATCTTTTCTTCTTTAAATTTCAGTTAAAATAACTGTCAAGAGGATTTTTTTCAATAACTTCATTGAAATATGACGTTGAAAAAAATCGTTAACTTGAACATTGTTGCTTTAATAACACGTAAATAATTAAGAATGATTAGTATCAGTGTTTCTAAGATACATAAATATTCGCAAAGCATAAATTGATAGTTTATGGTCAATGAATAGTACGTAATTAACGATTGTGTTGTTATAAACAATGGCAGGTAATTTCTAAGTAATTTTGGATATTTTACCATTGTTTTCAATTTTATATTTGCACAAAGTAAAAAAAATAAATTTTTTCACAAAGCGGCATCTAAAAATTATAAGTTGTAATCATTGCAAAAATTGTAGCCGTATTCGAAATTCCATAAGAACTGCTTTAGAAAATCCACGAGAGTTAAATCAACCGCGATGCAAGAGTCTTTCAACTCTCGGTTAGATCAGGCGGTAGGGTTTCGATTTTTTTTTTATTAATTTGGTAGATAAACTCCGGGGGTGAATTGTCAAAGATGAGAGTACAAAAATCAGAAATAACAGGTCAGGGGTCAACGGTTACAGACAATTTCTTAGGATACAGCACCTTAAGTTAAGTATAAATGTTCATTGATCAGAGTTCAAGCTGCGCTAGCCCTACGTCAAACCCCAAAGGTTAGGTGCAAAAAATCAGGGTTCAAGTATCAGGCGAAGAGGAGAAATAGGATTTTGCAATTTCGTTCGTCTTTCACGAATAATTATCAGATTGGATTTTTGTTTCTTTGTAGACTGTATGTACCCTCTTCTTGTACAACGTAACCAAAGAAAACGTGATTGCGGCTGTCCGACTGGGGACGGATAATCCACCTCAAAACAGCAGTGATTCAGAAAATCTGCAGCATCTCCTGCGCATCAAGGTAAGTTAAGAAATAATTTGAAAAAATAAAATTCCCATCTTTTTCACTAATTATTCTATCCTTTGTAAAGACCAACGATTTTCCCGACTGTTAAAATAGAGCCCTATACTCTGATTACGTCATGGAAAGAAAAGAACTCGTATTCAAGCGTCAAAAGTCGACGCCAACACGAAATGCGAGGCGTTTATGAAGTTTTACAGAGGTCGACGTTTTGAAACTTTCTAATCACTTTGGAGCCGAGAGCCTTGCATGTGCCCATTCGATCGCACTCACAGCTAAAAATAATTGAAAGTAGACCACGAAGTACAGGAGTAATATGAAAGGAAATCAACTACAATCAGGAAAAAATATTTATCAATATGAATCATCCTAAAGTTAAAACTTTTAATTAGGTTTGTTTATTGCATTAAATGCCATTGTGAAAATATTTCCGGGATGAAAATACGTCATGCGAATTTCTTTCTTCGTTACAAAAGCTTGTAGAACTTACGGGCTTAGAGGCTGTCCATGATTTCCGTTATCACTTTTGGGCGTTTTTTAACCCCCAATCTGCCCCAAAAGACATTTAGTCGTTCTTTTGCATTTTTTGGCGTGCATAATTTCACAGCTCAAAGTGCTTGAAAAACAAGCGAAGTAGGCTGATTTTCCACAAAAGTGTAAAATAATAGGGGAATAAACTCTTTCAAACACAATTAATATAGCCAAAAAGATGACTTTTCTTCCATAAAACTTGAATTTTTAATTTAAAAGGACGCCTCTCTAAAGAAACAGTTGAATTTTCGTTCAAAAATGTCTGCAAGAGAATAGTTGCATCTTTAAAAAAGTAGTTAAACTTTAAGAAAAATATTTGTATTTTTAATTAAACAGCTGAATATTCAACCTCAAAATATGAAGTTTTAACCGAGGAGATGAAATTTTCACAAAAAATAGAATTTTCAACGAAAAATATTTGAATTTTGAACTAAAAACGATAAGTTTTTATCGATACGAATTTTTAACCAAGTAGTGAATTTTGAATCACCAATCAAAAAGATGAATTTTTAAATCAAAATATAATAGTTCAATTTTCGGACCCAAAAAACAAGTAATTTTTATCCTAAACAAAAACGAATTTTCGGCAAAGTAGTTAAATTTTCATTCAAAGAGGCGATTCTTGTACAAATTTATTTTCAACAAATTAGTTAAACTTCGAACCAATTCGTTGAATTTATAGCCAAAAAAATTATTAACTTTTTTCTCAACATTGGAATTTTCAAACAAAAAGTTGCACTATTGACCAAAAATGATGACTTTTCATCCAAAAAGTTTAATTTTCTAAAAAAAGACGAATTTTCAAAGAAAGGGATGAATTTTCAGTTAAAATTATGAATGTTAAAAAAAATAGTTTTTTTACAGAAGAGTTCTTCATTCAACAAAATATTTTAAACTTCATAAATAACGATTTTTTTAACAACAAATTTAATCTTCTGGCGTAACAGGTGAATTTTTAATTAAATTCGTGAACTTCCAATCAAATAGTTGAATTTTCAACTAAAAAATATAAATTTTTAACCAAAAAGTTAAATTTTTTAATAAAAAAAAATTGAATTTTAAGCAGAATATAGAATAATTAAATTGCCGAACAAACAAATTAATTTGAAACAAAAAACTTAACGAAGTTGAAACAAAATAGTTAAGTTTTAAGTCAAAGATGAATGTTCAGCAAAAAAAATTTATTTTAAAAAAATTAGTTGAACTTTAAACAAATACTTAAATTTTTTACGAACAGAAATAACCTTAGAAAAAAGGTACATTTAAGAAAAAAGAATTAAATTTCAAACAAATATTCGAAATTTTTAACTAAGAATTATTAATTCTATTCTTCTCTTTACTCCTTTTTTGAACGATTCTTCTATTTTTCCTTGTTTTCAAGAAACTTTCCCCTTTTCTCGTTTTTCACTAAATGCTAACTAAATTAAGTAAACAAAAGAGAAAATGAACTATTTTCGGTAAAATATTAATTTTTTTGGTTCAAAAATCTTCGATTAAATGTTCGCTTCTGTCAAAAAAGCTAATACTGTTTTGTTTCATTTTTTGTTGAAAATAAATTTTTTAAACTGAAAATTTAGCTATTCCATTTCTCGCTCAAAACTTTTCTTGTTTTTTTTTAAATTATAAATTTGACTATTTAGTGATAAATTTATGTATTTTTGTTTTTTTTTGTGTCTCTAAATATTAAATATTAAGCTGTTTGTTTAACAATTTAACGCAGGTGATAGGACGTAAATCTTGAGAGCAGGAGGATTGGGCCTTGATCGTTGTTTCGGTACAAGTTGACAGTTTTTAATGCACTTCTACCGGAGCTTTGGTGGTCTGGAACCCACCTTAAATTGTCGATCTTCTCAAAAAGCAGTTATTTCTTAAGGCAGAGGCTCTATATCGAGGGAACTATCACTTGATGGTCGCTGTTCTATTTCAAGTTATAAACAAACACACACACGATATAGTACACCCAAAATGTGCGTTCAATTTGTGCATCTAATTTTTAACTGATGACTACGGAGGGACTGCTCCGTCCACCTTAACATTATTGTTCATCTCCACGGCCTAGCTAGTTAGTCTGCCGGATGGCGCAGTGGGTGAGGCTCACTTTGCTGTGAAAAGGTGTCCGTGTAATTCACTGTGCGATGGGGTACGCCTGGCACTTGAGAGGTGTATTTCTAGAACGTTGAAAACAACTAAATGCACCGAAATCTAAAATAACTCAAACCCCGAAAAACGCATACTAAACGTAATGTATGAACGGCCCTTTACAGGGCTTTAAAACGAGAATTTAATTGACGGCAAACACTTAATCCCAAACAGAGTGATATTGATGGCACAAATAAAAAAATGATATAACTAGAAAGAGAGAGAACTGAAGAGCTGGTGTCACTCCCGATAAATCGTACAATTTGAAAGCGGTTAAAGTTGCCTATTGGTTTTTTGTAGTGACGAAACGAAGCGAAACAAACCGATTAGTCACTGAAAAACAGTTCGGAAACATATACAGTAGGTTGATTTTGCTCAAAGGCCATTGTTCGGTTCTTTCTATAAAGTATGGACACGTTAGTTTCACTTCAACCTAATGGAAACGGTTTTAAATCAATCTCCTATTGAAAAAATGAAAACATTTCACAACAAAGGGTGCGTTCACCTATTACATGAGGCTATTTTCAGTGAATTTTAACTCAGCCCTCTCTCTTGTGACAGTTTTTCACATTTTGTGACAAACTCTGAGAATCAATAAAAAAAAATTTAAGAACTTTGATTTAATTTAAAGATTTAATTAGGCGACAAATTAACCTAACATGCAAGTTGAACAACTTTAATGGAAAGTAATTCTTTTTGGTTGAAGATTCATCTTTTTCAGTAGAAAATTCAAGTATTTGGTTAATAATTCTTGTATTTTGGTAATGATTTTAAAATTAGGGTCGAAAATTAATCTTCTTTGTTTGAAAATAAAATTTTTATTCATTTTTTAACTAAAGATTCATAATTTTAGTTACAAATTAATCTCTGGTTAAAAATTTAACTATTTTATTAAAAATTCGTCTTTTTTTTTATTGAGAATTAATTTTTCTCATTGAAAGTATAGCTATCTGATTTTTCGTTACAAACTGATATTTTTAGTTATAAATCGATCTTTTCTGTTAACAAATTTATATATTCTGTTGAGAACATTTTTTTGCAAAAATCTAATTTCCTTAATGGAAAATGCATGCATTTTGGTTGAAAATTCAACTGCTTGGTTGAATAATCTACTTTTTTTAAATTAAATTATTTATTTGAAAGTTTAACTATTTTTTTTTAATTTGTGTTTTTTTTCTGAAAAATTAGCTATTTCATTCTTTGTAAAAGATTTATCTTTTCTGATTTAAAATTCAACTATTAGATTTAAAATTTATGTAATTCACGCCTTTGCAGATTTGTTTTGCTTTTGCTTGGTAACGAATTCATCTTCTTAGATGCAAATTTAAATATTTTGTTTAAAATGTTCCTTTTGGTTGGAAGTTTCACTAATTGTTTGAAATTTAAACCACTTTCGTGAGAATTCACTTTTTTAAAGATTAAACTATTTTGTAGAAAATAAAATAATTTGTTATCAGTTCTTCTATTTTTTAGTTGAATTCAACTAGTAAATATAAAGCTTCCATTTTTTGTTAATATCGATATTATTTTATTTGAAAAGTCAACTGCTCCATTAAAAGCTAATCTTTATTGATTGAAAATAAACTTTTTTTCTGAAAAGTATATTTGTTAAGTTTAAAAGTCGACTGCTTTCTAAAATATTCGACTTTTACTTTGGGAACTTACCTGCGATGTTAAAAAGTCGTCTAAATGGGTAAAAATTAATCTTGCTCGTTAAAAATTTATCTATTTGATTAAGGATTTAACTATTTTGTAAAAATTCAATTTTGTTAGGAATACAAATGTAACAATTTGGTTGAACAAGTAATTTTCAAATTTTTTGTTTGGATAAAATTAGTCTTTATTGTATCAACACAGATCTACATTTTCTTCTTGTATTAGAAAAGTTTCACGTGTTACAAAACCTTCGCAACCCCCCTCCTATGTAAAACTTTGTGACGTTAAGGTTGACTCCCCTGCAGAGTACCACGTAAAACTCGCAAACTCTGGAATGAATTTAATTAGTTGATTAAAAAAAAAAAATAATATTTTTAATAAAGCAACCTCTCTTGATTTGAAATAACGTGAATAAAAATGCAAATAGATATTGTACAATCGGATTACGTGATGATGGCTCTTCAATTTGGATGGGAGAATTGCTAAATCATTAAACGCGAGTGTAAATCTGATTTATTCAACAGTTATTGAAATTCGCTTAGAATTAGGATTCTGTTCTCGCAAAATATAGCATTCGGATCCACAGACTATATTTCCAGATCGATTATAGTTAATAATCCTGAACTAGGGCCAGCAAATATTTACATTAATTTCCCTGCATTTACGGTGCAATGAAATTGTGTTTCTAAAATAGAGGAGCTTGGTGAGAGTCTTTACTACACCCAAAAAAAAGTTCTTACTGAATTAAAAAAAAAAACATTTTTTTTTTTTTTAAAATTAAAGTAATAAAATCAAAGAAAGATTTTCTTAATCCACATTACGAATGCACTATGATATTCCGCAGAAAAAACACTTTGATTACACAGGCCCACAAAAAAAAGTTGTGTACACGAGACAAGTGACCAGGCTACCCTTATGGAATTTGGGCCGCTGACTCCGAATATGGCCTTAGAATTTGGCCTACACGTCCCAGTTTTCCCCTAGATGCAAAAAGTAGGGAAAATCCTAGGGATTTTCTGGTCACGCAGGCAATAAAAAAATTTGTCAGCACAAGATAATTAACTAGGCTGCTCTTATGGATTTTAAGCTGCTGAATCGAATTCTGGCCTCAGAATTTCTCCTATACGTCTCAGTTTTCCCCTAGATGAAGCAAATAAGGGAAAAACTAGAGATATTCTGGATATTATTTTAATAATACCAGTATACGGAAGAATAAACGTACTGGTGTCATATTCTTATGTATTGGGACTCGAAAAGACCAAATTCATCCACAAAAATTCCCTATTTTGCTTATCGTTTCCCCTAGCTAGGATAAATCTGGGAAAATTAAAGGTCTTACGCATGTTATACTGACTTATAAAGCAAAAATAAGAAAAATGCTATTTGCTCTTCAGTTTTGCGCTCTGAATCTAAAATTGATCACTAAATTTTTCGAGTTTTTACCATTTTCTCCCTAGATGTAAAAAGTAGGGAAAAGCCTAAGGATTTTCTGTTCACACAGGCCATAAGAAAATTTTCCTGCAAGGAATAAGTGACTAGGCTAACCTTATTGATTTTGAGCCGCTGAATCCAAATCTAGCCTCAGAATTTCTCGTATGCGTCTCAGTTTTCTCCTAGATGCAGAAAATAGGCAAAAACCTAGGGATATTCTGGACGTTATTTTCATAATACTAATATACGCAAAAATGGACACATGGATGTTCTTTAGTGTCGTGACTTATAGAGACTTAATTTGTACACAGAAATTCTCTTGTTTGCCTCCTGTTTCCCCTAGCTTTGGTAATTCTATGGAAATTGAAGATCTTCATATTATATAGATTTGTACGAGGGGAAAAAATGCTATATCTATTGCAGATTTGCGTGCTAAATGTAAAATTGAACCCCACATTTTTCGGGCTTGTAACATTTTTTCTTTAGATGCAAAATGTAAAGAAAAGCCTAGGGAATTTCTGATCACACAGGTCCACCAAAAAAAAGTTGCACGAGACTTGTGACTGATTTTGCACGCAAAACTGTAAAAGATATTAGGGTTTTTTTCCCGTGTAAATCTATATAATCTGAGAAAGATCTTTAATTTCCCTAGAATTACTCAAGCTAGGGGAAATAAAAGACACAATAAAGAACTTCTGTCTACCAATTAAGTCTTTAAAAGTCGTCGCAGTTAACAATATAATATCTATGTGTCTTTTTTCGCGCATACTGGTATTATAAAAATAACGTGCAAATTATCCCTAGGGTTTTTCTTATTTTCTGCATCTAGAGGGCAACTAAGACGTGCAAGATAAATTCGGAGGCCAGAATTTGGTTCAGCCGCTCAAAATCCACAAGAGCAGCCTAGTCACTTGTATCGCGTAGACAAATTTTTTGTATAGCGTTTGTGACCAGAAAATCCCTAAGCTTTTCTCTACTTTTTGCATCTAGGGGAAAACTGAGACGCGCAGGGCAAATTCTAAAGCCATATTTGGATTCAGCGGCTCAAAATCCATAAGAGTAACCTGGTCACTTGTCTCATGCAGACAACATTTTTTTGTGGGCCTGTGTTATTTTACGTTAATGCGTCTTTCGAAACACGTGTTGTCAAATTTTTGCGAAGACGCGGAAGCGACGGCTCTTGGCAATAATTTAAATCGCTAAAATCTGTGTTAAAGAAGTGCGCGACCTCCTTGTACCGTAGGGATTTACAGAAAGCATAGTAGGTTTCTACCGTGTAAATACTTTTATGCAGCACGGCATAACCTCGTGTGTATGTAAATTTTGGTTACTTCTGTGCAAAATTTCGTCACAATTGATCTTTTTACCTTAAATTTTCGTGAGGAATTGTGAATGAGGAAAGAATACAATCCATTTACACACAAAAAATATTCAAATAAACCTTTTTCCTCAGGTTATTATTATTGTATTCAAGTATTATTGGGTTCAAATAAAATCTATATTCATTTTAAACTAAACTGTTCTCTTTTTTCAACTAAAACAGTTATTTCATTTGAAGAAATATAAAGGTCAAATAAGAAATTATATTTGTTTGATTTAAAGAAATTTTCCGTTTAAATTAACGAAATGTTTCTTTAAATCTAATAAGGAGAGTTAACAACAAAATTTCTTTAAATTAAACACATGTTTCTTTGACTGTATATCAATACTAGAATTTCTTTGATTTAAAGAAAGTTTCTTCGATTCAACAAAACTTTTTTCTGGGTGTACGGTCGATTCACTTCAAAGTTTAGCAATATTAGAAATAAATTATAAAATGGATGAAAATTACCCAATGTCAATTAAAGCAAATTTCAAAGGATACATCTCGAGGCGTCCTAACGATAGGATGCCAACGCACGCTTTCGACTAGAGGATACTTAACCAAAAATATAAACAATTAAAAGCTAACCGAGAAGTTAGCGCTAGAAAGTTTCAGCTCGCGAAATTGAGCAAGATGAAGCTAGGAGTTTGCCAAAACTGAAAGATGCTCGCTCACTCCATCGAATCATGAAAGTGCTATCTCGGGCGAGAAAAGCATGAAGATAGAATAGGTAGATAGCCCGAGATAGATCTTTCATGACTTGATGAAGCGAGCGAGCATCTTTTAGTTTTAGCCAACTACTAGCTTCATCTAGCTCAATTCCGCGATCAAGACTTTTCTGGCGCTAACTTCTCGGTTAGCATGGACTTAAAATATAAAACAAATAAAAGCAAACTAAATAAAACAAACTAATCTCATACTAATTATTAAGTAATACTTATGACTGAATCAATTTCAAAGTTCTTACATTTTAAGTTATAGAATTTCTCTGAGAAGAAATATGTTCTTTTTTAGGAGGAAATCATAGGCAATACGTATTTTTCTGATTTGCGAAAAAAATTTACTTACGAGGTTATGATCTTGTAAATTACATATTTTAATTTTGTGCTTTATCTTTCAAAAGAGCCCAAATTTTGGTATAGACCACTAAAACTGTTGGCCCCATTGAAATATTTATCGCTCTCTTTTTTATTTTTATTGCGTTTATTGTCGTATTTTTTAATCAACTTAAAATTTTAAAAATGTCAAAAATTACATAAAAGACGTTGGTTTTTCTGAAAATATGAAAAGTTTATTTGCTAAAAAAACATACATATATTTTTATCACAAATTTATGATTTCGATTAATTCTTTCATGCGGAAGACATCTAGTGAGTTTTATGTAGGCTATATAAATTTTGTTGCAAGGAGATTTTTTTCATGAAACTGAAATTTTTTATTTTTCTCTTAAATGACGACTGGTACAAAAAAATGTTTAAATAACATTTCATACGTCAAAAAAAGTTCTATAAAAATATTTTTATCTCTTTTGAGATATCTGGCAAAACGGTTTAGTCCGCATGAATCTGATAAGTTATTTTTCTTGTATACGCAGAAATATGAACAAAATATAAATAAGAATAAAAGAGTGGTGTTTTCCAATAAATATTCAAATATTTTTTGTTTAAATTTTAAAAACATGAAAAAAATATTTTCTGGAAAAGCTCAACTTTTTCATTCTGTCCGATATATTTTTATTTAAGTTTTTGATAATAGAAGAAATGCATCCCATCATCCTTATATGGGCTAAGCCATTTTTAAGGCTAGAGAATTTTTTTCGTAAAACTATAATTTTTTAATGTTTGACATTAACGATGCAAGATATTCTGACGTGCTGACTCTGATCAACACATATATTTAGCATAAAAGTCACAAGATGTCTTCCTCATGATAGAACAAATTCAACATAAAAAAGGCGAAAACTTTAAGTTTGTGTTTTTTTTTTTTAAGAAAATCGACTTTTAATACTTTTAGGAAACCCGCTGATATTTGTTAAATTTTGAAACTTTTTCAAATTTTTCGAAGTATCCCGCAAAGAGAGAAACAGACGCTATCAAAATGAGAAAGAAGAAAATAAATATCTGATAGAGGTAAAAAGTTATAAGGGCTTAAAAAAATGGGAGACTTTCGAAAATCAAAGCACAAAATTCAAATACGCATAACTACGTAGAACATTTTTTTTTAGAAAATCGGAAAAAAATATCATCGAATTTCCTCTCAAAAGTAACAATTCGCCCTCGAGAGATTCTGCGAGTTTAAGTATAGAATCTGCATTTGAAATGGATTCGGGCTTATACAAATTTGGGAAACGGTTGGAACATATCATCTTATTGTAGTATCACTTTTAGTTAGCCTTGTAACTCAACTATCCAGTAATATTAAATCGATTTTTTATCTCTTAATACTCTTCGGTTTAAACATTTCCAGAAACTTCGTTTTAACTAAATAATTCTGCGTGGTCAACAGTGCGGTAACAAAAAAATCTTTGACTCGTACGCTCTGAAGCCATTGACAATTACGAGAAAATTTCGTTTGGCGGCACAAAATTTGTAGTGGGTGAACTTTTAAAATGATATTTACAATTTAAAACTTCAGCTTGAATATCAAAATATCAAGTGTCTGCAAAAACGTACAATGTAATGTATAAAGTAGAACAATGATGATTAATAAATTTAAAAAATGTAAATCAAGAATAATTAAATAATAATTTGGATTACAGGAAAAACGTACCATTATTAACTGAAAAAGAATAAACCAATATACTCAATATGAAGAAAACTGATAAATAATTTAATATTGCAAACACAATTTTATCTAAATATTTAAAAAAATGTTTTTGTTGAAATGTATTATGTAAATATTTCGATAAAATCTAATTGTATTATAGCATAGTAATACAATATTCGTTCTTAATCCATTATAATAATTTTTTTTTTAATTTACAATATTTGTATTTAAGGGAAAATACCACTGTTAATATAAGTTTATACAGGGGTATTGTCGTCTGGAAAATAGTGCCAAACAATGCTAAATATTTTCAAAAATTTTATCAAAACTCTACGATTTTTAAACTTTGATTTCTTTGTTAAAGTTTTTAGCAGCGTTATTATTAATAATTTAATAGTGTAAGATAATTGAAGTATCAATTTTGATTATTTTCTATCATTACGGATCTCATTTTTTTAAAGTAATTATTCCAGAATATAAGCGAAAAGTACATTATCTATGGGAACTTTTACACGGAGATTGAAATTCACTCTTTTTTCGTGATTTCACGTTAAAGTGTAATTTTGCACTTTCTTCATACAATTCGTACACAAGGGAGAATTTTCAATTTAAATACTGTTTATCTTCACGTTAATTTTGAAATATTACTCAATAACGAGAAAGTCCGTGAAGTTGGCACCCCAACTCTGAAATATCAGATTTTTTTATATGGAATCGTTTGGTGGTCGTTTGGTGGTGTTTGGTGGTCAACTTTGAATGTTTGGTGGTCAAAATTGAAGAAGTTAAAGATTTTTCAAATTTGGGGTGCCAACTTCACGGTGGCACAGCACTTTTTAATATTTTCAAAAAATTCTTTTTGGTATCGTTTGGTGGTCATTTGGTGGTGTTTGGTAGTCGACCGTGGACGTTTGGTGGTCAAAATAAAAAAAGTTATCGAGTTTTCAAAATTGGTGCGTCAACTTCCGTTAGCACCCACTTCAATTTTCTTTTTTAATTCCTTATGACATCATTTGGTGGTCATTTGTTGGTGGTTGGTAGTGATTTCTGAACTTTTGGTGGTCGAAATTACAGGATATATCGGATATTTTAGAAAATACATGTGGCCCGTGATGGGTCTCTCCGCATGCTTATGCGCACGTGTGATTGGTGTGAAATTTGAATTTTAAAATGCTCTTTTTCAATGTAAACGCTGTTTGGCAAGTATAGTTGTACATAATTGTATTTTTTAAGTTTTCGAACATTATAGGTTTTATTATTTTTGAAAGCTAAACTCTCTTATTATTTTATATTTTAAGCTTTTCGACTTTTAATTACAAGGGAATCTTTGGAAATTGACTCAAAGTCCTGGTCCGGAAACTTCATTAAGGCAATGTACATTGAAATGAGTTCCTTTACTGTAAACTAAATCAAACAATACTTAAAAAGACAACTGTAACAGAACCATAATTCAGTATCAATTCAGTATCGCGCTCGGTCTTTGTATTTTTCCCACATTTGTCCACCTTTTGTAATACATTTTATTCTCACAAAGATTACCTTGTAATTAATAGTCGAAAAACTTAAAATATAAAATAATAAGAGAGTTCAGATTTCAAAAATACTAAAACCTATGATGTTCGAAAACTTAAAAACTACAATTATGTACAATTATACTTGCCAAACAGCGTTAACATTGAAAAAGAGCATTTTGAAATTCAAATTTCGCACCAATCACACATGCGCATAAGCATGCGCAGAGTCCCGTCACGGGCCACATATTTTCTAAAAGATCCGATATATCCTGTAATTTCGACCACCAAACGTTCAGAAATCACTACCAAACACCAACAAACGACCACCAAACGATGTCATAAGGAATTAAAAAAGAAGATTGAAGTGGAGTGCTAACGGAAGTTGAGGCACCAATTTTGAAAAATCAATAACTTTTTCAATTTTGACCACCAAACCTTCAAAGTTGACCACCAAACACCACCAAAGGACCACCAAAGGACTTCATTTAAAAAAATCTGATATTTTAGAGCTGGGGTGCCAACTTCACAGACTTGGTAATATCACTAGTCCTTGTAATAGTCTAACCTAAAAAGTTTTATTATCCCTCGATCGACGTGGTATGATTAATGCATCAGATACGGTCACTTTAAAATTAAAAATCGGAAATTCCTTTAAATTTTTTATAGTGTATCATTCAAGGAATAAAAATAACTATTGTTTATTTCTAATGCTATAACAAATACTAATCCACGAAAGTTTATATACCTTCATTAAATAAAGACATTCTAAATAACTAACATAAATTCTAACCTATTTTCGTTTATTTTAGCAATCATTATAAGAGATCCTCTATAAAATATGTCACTAATTCGATGGAAAATAAAAAATGAGGGCTTAAAAAGGTTTATTTTATTTATACATTTTTTACAT
>NC_046660.1:71756514-71772871 GCF_010883055.1 Belonocnema kinseyi | reverse complement strand
TAAACTTTGCAAATTTTTCGAAATATTGCTTAAATATGGATTAATTAACTTAACCCAATAAGAAAATTTAAAGGCTGTTGGTTAAAAATTATTATTTTTCTTTTATTTTAAGAGTTCAACATTATATTTTTGGTTCGGAATTGATCTCCTATGGTTAAATCTCCAACTATTTAGGACAATGTTTTGGCTATGAAAAAAAAAAACTTTTTCTCGCAATATTACCTTTTGTGGATGAAAATTCAACAATTTGGTAGAAAAATAAACTATGAATTTTAAAGTCAAACTAGCTGTTTGAAAATGCAACTATTTGGTAGAAAACAAAATTTTGGTCGAAAAATCACATTTTATAGTTAAAAATTAAACTTTTTTTATAGATAATTGACCAATTTGGCTTTAAAATTCGTCAATTTGGGTCAAAATTCATGTATTTGGTGAAATTTCGTAGCTTTGATACCACAATATTCTTGGGGGGAAATTCATCTTATTCATTAAATACTAGGCAGTCTGAGAAGTCCCTGAAAAATGAAACACGAAAACGTTTTTTTGGGCAAAGTCGGTTTTATTTTTCAACATACTCTCCTTTTAGGTCGATACAGCGAGTCCAACGATTTTCTAACTTTTTAATACCGTCCGAAAGTACTCGATTGGAAGGTCTCCAAAATACGCCTCAGTTTCAGCTATGTGCTCCTCATTTGAGTAAAAACGCTTACCGGTGAGCCATCTCTTCAAGTTAGGGAACAAGTAATAGTCGCTGGGGGCCAGGTCTGGTGAATACGGTGGCTGAGGAACCAATTCGAAGCCGATTTCATGCAATTTTGCTTGTGCAACTAAGCATGAATGAACAGGCGCATTGTCGTGATGATAAAGCGGTTTTTTCTTCTTCAAATGCGGTCGTTTTTCGGTGATTTCAATTTTCAATCGGTCCAATAATGATTAATAGTATGCTCCGGTTATGATTTTACCCTTTTCAAGATAGTCCACGAATATTATGCCATGTGCATCCCAAAATACGGAGGCCATAACCTTTCCGACCCATTGTTGCATTTTTGGATGCTTCGGAGCACTTTGGCCCGGTGGAACCCACTGTTTTGCCTGTTGCGTTGACTCAGGAGTATAGTAGTGGATCCAGGTTTCATCCACGGTTATGAATCGGCGCAATAACTCGGTTAGGCTTACGCGAAAATAATGCCAAATTCTGCTGGGAAGTTGTCACACGAATTCGTGTTTTGTCCACTGTGAGTAAACGCGGCACCCATATCGCGCAGAGCTTCTTCATGCCCAAAACTAAATGCACGATATTGCCCACACGTTCCAATGATATGCCTACAGCATTAACTACCTCTCTCAATTTCACTTTGGGATCATTCAACATCATATCATGGATTTTTTCGACATTTTCTGGTGTAGTGACCTCTTTTGGGCGCCCAGATCGTTCAGCATCAACTGTGCTCGTACGGCCACAACGAAACTCGGTAAACCACTTATGAATCGTTCCCATCGACGGTGCAGAGTCCGGGTAATACTTATCCAGCTTGGCCTTGGTCTCGGATATCGTTTTCTTACGAAGATAGTAGTGTTTGATCAAAACTCGAAACTCAGATTTTTCCTTATTAAAAAAATCTCGAAGGTTAGTCGCTTCTCAGTGCTGTAACTTGTAAATGCGTAAACATAAATGGCTGAAGCTTTGGTAGGCGTCATTTGAAGGATCAAGCTCGACGAACACATTCACATTAGTGAATACTAGTGCCATCTCTTAGAATTTTCAGGTACTTATCAGACTGCCTAGTATGTAATTAGTAAGTCAAAAATTCATCTATTCAATTGAAAATTCTGTTAAACTGAAAATGCTATTGAGTTGAAAATTCTGTAAATTCTTTTTCAAATCTGAACGTTAAAAATTATATTTTTGGTTGAAAACTAATCTTTTTTAGTTAAAAGTTATCTTCCTTCTTGACAATTGATCTTTTGGAATAAAATTATTTTTTTAAATGAAAATCTAGCTACTCCATTTTCAATTGAAAATTTTTTCAGTCGAAATTTCGACGATTCAGTAAAAAATTCATAAATTGTGTATTAAATTGACTTTTTTTTATTTAAAATTCATATTTTTTGTTGAAAAATCAACTATTTTTGTAAAATATTCATTTTCGTGATAGAAAGTAATTTAAAAAAATTGGTTTTCAAATTAAAAATTCAAATGCTTGAAGATAATTTGTAATTTTAATTTCAAATTCAATATTTTTTGTAAAAATTCCTATAGTTTCTTGAAATTTCATAGTGCTGGTAAAAGCTTAATATTCTTGAAGGCTTATCCATCTCCTTGATTTAAAATGTAACTCTTTGTTCATTCGGTTTCAAAGTTGAAATAGTTTGTTAAAAATATATATATTTTTTAATTTATCTCTTGAATTAAAAAGCTAACTGGTTTATTAAATTCTTTTTGATTGAAAATAAATCTTTGGAGATTAAGAATTCAGCTATTTCGCTAAATTATTCTTGGTTGAAAATAAATCTTTAGAGGTTAAAAATCCAGCTATTTCGCCTAAATTTCCACTGTCCAGTTAAAGCTTTCGCGATTTAATGAAAATTTAACTGTTCTGCTAAAGCCGTGTTAAAAATTCATCTTTTAGTGGAAAATTATTCTTCTTGGTGGGAACTGCATCCTTCTTAGAGGTTAAAAATTGAGCTATTTATTAAATATTCGCTATTTTTCTAAAAGTTAAATTGATTTTTATAAAATATGACTGTGTTGCTCAAGCCGTCCTTTTGTTCGAAAATTGGATTTTTATTTTTGTAAATAAGTAATTTTTCAAACTAAAATTCATCTATTTAACATTTAATAGAAAAATATCTTTATTGGTTGAAAATAAAAAAATTTTGTTAAGAATTCGTGTACTTTGTTGAAAATTCATCTCTTACATTAAAAATCATTTTTTTATAATAGGTAATAATATTTATTGGTTGAAAATTGCTTTTTTTGTTGAAGATTCAATTATATTCGAAAAACTCCGTCTTTTTGGCTTGAAAGTTGAACTATTTGGTTGAAAGATTGAGTACTTTGTTAAAAATTCGTCTCTTTCACTTGAAAGTTCAACTCTTTTTTCCTAATGCAACTGTTTTGTTTTAAAATTATATGTGTATATTTTTTTGAGAATGCAATATATTTCGACTTTAAATCTTAAAAATTCAAAGGGTTTCAAATCGAATTTAGCTTGGAATCATCAATTAATTATGTACTTAAAAAAAAACACTTCCTATTTATTTCTCTTCTATCATGAAAAACAAACCTATTTTCCCTGTTTTGAGGGAATTCGGAGAAACTGAATTACTTCGGATTAATTTTTAGGTTGACTGTATAGTACGACCTTACAATCAATTTTAATATAGTAACAAAATTATCTTCTGTATCAGCGAAATACTTTAATAAGATCGAATTTTAGTGTTAGGAACGTGAAACTATCACAGATTAAGAGGTCGAGATAGCATTCCTCAGGGGTGTCGTTTCCACTGTTATTAACGACTCGAAGTGTTCTAACGCCGATTCAACGGACTTAATTCAAACGTGATTCAGCAAACCTCCCATTTGTGGACCCGCAAATGAGTTTCTAATAAAGCAATTACGCGTTAAATCGAACTTACAACACTTGAGGGTACATATATACATTCTATAAAGTTCCACCCCTATCTTAGAGAATCAGTTTCGAATAAGGGTTCATTTAGACACAAGAACAAACCTCTAAAGTGTAATTCTGGTGAAACGGTATCAAGGCTTATCTCAATATTTCCAGTTTTCCAGATAAGCTAGCTTTATGTTTTCTTAATTCTATCAAATTATCAAGATAAGAGATATAGGATTTGATAATTGTAGCAGTGAATAATTATTATGAAATAGGGTATTGACATCAGTGATGAACCACTGAAATGTAGGATTATATTCGAAGCTGTATGAGAAGTGATTGTAAAGTTGCGTAATCATGCAAGACATCTAAATTCGGACTATTTTAGAGTTTCCCATTCACAAATTCAAACTTATTTAAAACGTTGCGAAAATTGCTAAATTTACGGAAAAGGGGGTAGGGATTAACACAAAATGGGACACTACACGCAGCATTTCGTTGGTTGCATATTAAACAATCTTGTTCAAAATGCATTTTTTTATTCACTTTCTTTAACTTCATTCTATTGGTATATAATTTAACTTTTTAGTTTGAAATTCATTTTATTCTTGCTTGAAAGTTAATTTTCTAACTGTTAATTTAACTATTCCATTTTAGGGAAAAATTCATTATTCTGTTGAAAATCCTTTTTTTTTGTTTAAAAATTTTTTAACCTTTTTTAACTTTATACTTTATTCTTGAATATTTTTAACCTTATTCAACTGTTTGTTTAAAAGTTAAACTTCATTGAAACAACTTTTCTGTATATACAAGAACTTAAAGATTAATTTTTAAAAATTAAAATTTAGCTGTTACAATTTATCTGTTTGAAAATTAATTTTGTTTAACTGAAAACTTAGCTATTCTATTTTTTGTTCAAATTTGATCGTTTTTAGTTAAAGGTCCATCTCCTTGGTTGAAAATGGAAGTCTTTTTTTATTATTAAATTTGACTTTTTCTTTTTTTTTAATTGAAACATTTTCTTGATTCAAATATCAATTCTCATATTTTTCGTTGAGATTTCATCTTTTTGTTTAAAATTTCCAATTTTTTAAACTTCATTATTTAAAAACAAGCGATTAGCTGTTTTTGGGCAGAAACTACCGTCTTCAACGTTTTATTAATTCATCGAGTTATAACTCTGTTAATATTAATTTAAAACATATGTTTCTTGAAATAAAAAAATTCAAACCCTTTTCATCTAAGGATTCCTATTACGATTCCTTGAATCTTATGAAATTGTTTTTGATATCCCTTAGAATATTGTAAAATCACTTCAAATATTTTAAATCTCTTAAAATCTATTAAACTCTCCTGAAAACCCCGTGAAATTCCATGAAATTTTATGATTTTTACTGAAAACCTGGAAAATTATCGAAATCTCTTAACAGCTTTTAATTCCTTAGAATCATTAAAATCCTGAAAAAATATCCTTAACCTTATGTGCCGTATAAAGTTTTACTGAATCTTCCAAAATTCTCTGAATCCGCTTAAAATTTGTTTGAATTACTTACATTTATTCAAATCTGTAAAAATTCCTTCACATCTTTAGTAATACCCTAAAATACTTCAAATCCTTCAAACATTTTTTTGAAGAAATGAACATTTTTTTGTGTTTTAGATTTCCTACTAATCTTTTTTAAATATCCTGAAAACTGTAAAATCGCGTAAAATTCTTTGAACCTATTGAACATATGCTTAAGTATTTTCAAATACTTAAAATCTTTTAAAATTCCCTGATTCTTGTGAATAAATTTTTTGAAATTTATTAAAATATGATAGATTTTGTTGCATATTTAAAGTCCTATGAAATCCTTAGCGAGCCTAAAAAATGTATGTAATACCTTATTTCGAGCCTTTATAATCCCTCAGAATTACTAAAATCTTTAAAGATCTTAAAAAATCCTTTAGAAATCCTTTAAAAAATTTTTTAATGTTGGGAATTCTCTGGAATCCTCTAAAATTTGTTTCATTATCCTAAAATGTTATAAAGCCTATAATTTCTTTTAAATCATGTGAAAATTTCGGCAATTTATATCAAAATATCTTCAAATCATCGTATAAAAATTGTAGGAAATCTTCAGAATCATCTAAAATACCTTGAAATCATAGCAAATAACCTAAAACCTTTTAAATGCCATGTACTTTTTTAAAAATCCTTATAAAGTTCAGAACATTCTTTTGAATCTCATAAACTGTAAATTCATAATACTTTTGCATATTCCCTAAAATAATTAAAAATCTTTGGAAATTCTATGGATTCGTTTGTAAAATTTTGAAAGTCTTTTTCTATCATTTAAATTCCCTAAAATCTGTTAAATTCTTTTAAATTCCCTAAAGTGCTTCAAATATTTGAGCTCTTTAACCAAAAATTGGATAGAACGGTTAGTGAATCTCATTCCGCATCTGAAAGCTGATTTTTACGAATAAATAGTAATATTTCTAGTTTCTAAAACTTAAAATATTTAAAAGCTTTTTTTAATGCCAAAGCTTTTTCTCATAGAAGGAAAAAGAAACCTAAGTTGGAAAATGTTCTGTTAACATTTTTTAATGAATTAATAATTATTCAATTTTAATGCTGAGAAGCCATCCTGAATCATTTATATTGAGAATTTCTAGGTCAAGTTGGACCTATGACTTTAGTACATATTTGAGCGTAAAATTAACAGCTTTATCAGATGCTTATGCAACATAGGGGGTTCACATTGAGAAAAGAAATTGACCTTGTAAAAACTTTGAAGATCAGTTTGAGATCATTTAAACTTTAACAAGTTCTGCGTACCTCTGAAAATTTCAAATTTTTTTCAAAACGAGCAAAGTTACGAACTTTAACAAGGCGTATAGAGTAGTGACCTTACGTATGACCTTGACGATGACCAGCAAGGTCATTCTAAGGTAAATTTTATCTATTGGAACCCTCCTTTTTTACATCGGCAATCAATAAAGCTGTAAATTTTACTTCCCAATGTGTACTCAGGTCATAAGTCCAATTTGACCTTGACCCAGAGGTACATATGAAGACCTTGTTTAACTACAAATGAACTTAGAGTGGCCTTCAAATATACAATGTGTCCATGATCCGGGTACACATTTGAATGTGAAAATTTCCGCTCTATTTATTGTCAATGTGAAAAAGGGGGGTTCCATTTTTTTTAAGTTGATCTTGAAAAATCTTGAAGGTCATCGTCAACATAAAAATAAAAGTCACAAATAAATTACTCGTTGAAATTAACTTCAAAAGTGACCTTGACCTCCCTGAAAAATATTTTACCTGGGGATGAAAATAATTTTACTGAAGGTTGAAAAAAAAGATTGTTAATGTTCTTTTTTCGGAAATATAAATTAGGACTAAACTAGGATTGCACTGCAATGCCTATATAGAGATAGGAGAAAAGTAGGTTGCCTGTTGGGATTAGAAGTGTTTCATCTATTGATACTGCAGGGATACCTTATTTCGATTTATCGAACAAATCCTGGTGACTCAAGTTTATAGGATGAGCTGTCCTTAAAGAAAGTACTAAAGATGGACATTTCTCAATACTTGCATAGGGAAGGGTTCTTGGAATGAAGGGTTGACCAATAGAGCCGACTTACTGTCCTCTTGGTAATCGTCAGTCGAAAAAGAGAGCTTGTTGCAAAACTTAGGAGTAAATCTCGCTCATTTATTTTTATTCATGACCATTCAGCGATTTTATGGAACCACTACCCAACTAGAAAAACGGCAATCTCATAATATCTTATGCAGTCTCATGCAATCCTTTTCAATCTCATGCAATCTTTTATAATACCTTGTAATTCCTGTTATGAAAAAAAAATATTATAGGAAATTCACTGTAGGTCTATAATCATTTTCCTATAATAAATATCGTATTATTTTGTGCGATTCTGGAAACATCATTACAGATAATTTTTCTAAAAAATTCAGGTTGGAAATAAAGAATGTTGAAATATTGAGATAGTTGGTGTCCAAAATAAAAAAAAAAGTACAATCGAAATATTTATATATTTGAATCTTTCCATGTGAATTTCCTTGGATTTCAGACGATCTTATCAGAATTTATAGAAACTTCATGAAGCTTTAAAGATTTCAAAAGAAAGCAGGATCCTTTATGTTATTCAAAATGATTCCAATTAATGTTGAAATACTTAATGGATTTTAATAGTTTTCTGAATATTTTAATCGATTTTAAAAGGTCTCATTAGTTTTCAAGGATTGAAAAATTATTTTGGCACGTTTTAAGAATTTCAAAACATTTCAAGGTAGTTTAGACAATTTTATAGATTTCTAGTCATTTCCGGAAATTTTAAGGAATTCCAAGTGATGTCAAAATTTTTAAAATGTTTTACGGAATTTAAAATATTATTTCAGTATTTCAAAAAAGGTTATGATATTTCTAGCTTAAAATTTAGGCGATTATTTGAAGAATCTTGAACAGAGAGAAAAGTCTTCAAATGTTTCAATGCCTTTGCAGAAATAATAGAAAACTATTTATGAGATGTAGAATAAAGTCTACTAATATTTAAAAACATAGTCGCAGAAAAAAAGTTAAGTAATTCTTATGTAAAAGTATTTTATGAACTACGCGATCTTCTCTAAAAAATACTCTAAAGGTTAACAATATTTGAAAGAGTTTCTCTATAGTTTACATGACAGTCGAGGAATTTGAAAGATATAGGATTTAAAACATAATTTTTTACATTATTGTATAAAGTTTATTAGATTTTATATTATTTTAAACGTAGTTTTAGATTTCTTGCTGAATATAATTTAAGAGACGAAAAATCCATGAGCTGAGACACCTCAGCTAATAGAACTCCGTCGTCAGTCGCAGCAAACGAGAGGTGATGCGCACCAGTGTTCATGTAGATAGTTCACTTCTGATCTTTTACATTTACAAACTGAATTAGAAATTAATTTTGTAGGCAGCAAATTTTAAATTTATATATTTCTAATTTTAGTTACTTTGAAAGGAATGAAAAGTTTAGAATGTACCGCCTCTTCAATGGAATTACAATTTTTGTAATTTATTACTTGAAAAACGTACAAGTTTAAGAAGCCTAAAAGTTTGTAAGTTAACAGAATTAGAAATTTTAAACAGAATATAATAAAATTGTCTGTATTTAAAAATTAATTTCATAAAATTTATGAAATTGTTTATAAAACTGTCACTCAATTTTGATGGACTGAAGATTTCAAATCTTTTCATTCTCAAAGCTCATAATTTGAATAAAGAATTTCAAAGCTTAGTAAATGTGACAAATTCTTTTAGTAAAACAATCAATAAAATTATAAATTTAAAAATATTAATAATTTTCAAAGGATTTTTGCTAGAAATCTGGGTTGTTCGGAAAGTAATTTCTCTCAAATTTTTCCAATCCCTTAAAATCTTTTGAAATACCTAGAACTTTTTTAAAGTTGACGTTTGGTTTTGGTTTTATATGGCATTTGGTTGAGGTCAAGGTTGAGGTTTTATATGGCAGGTATAAATATTTTCTTTTATACAAGATTTGCAGTTCAGAACTTTGAGTAAATATTTAATATTCATACAAATATAAAATAACACAATATTATATTTTGTACTTCTCTTTTTCAAGTTTAGACAATAAGAAGCCATTTGTTAGTGATTTCCTGGTATAAGGAATGCACTAATAAATTTTCCTTCTTTCATGTAAACTGATTATAAATACATAAATATAATAGTTTTGTGTTCTCAAGTGAAAGTATTAAATACATTTTATTTTTATCAAAAAATTTAGGAGGTTCGAAACCCCGATAACAATGCTTCATTTAATATGTAAGCAAATGTTAGCAAAGAAAGAAAGTATTAATACCTGCCAAACACAACCTCAACTAACTTTTCTACTGAATCACTTATTTTTCCTTTTAAAGATCGTTTCCTATATTTTATCCATCGTTTAAGCTGTTTAAAACTGCGCTCTTCCATCGATTTGTGCACTAATTTTTCTCCTGGAACATCATCTTCCGTGATTTTTTCCGGATTTTTAAACATTTTTTTGAAGACGACAGATATGTCAACAAATTTAAATAATGGACTTGCTCACAACACTTTTCGCACTTTTTTTGCAGTTTTTTTTTCTAAATATACTTAAAAATTTGGTTTTTTTAATTCTGATTTATTTACACATTTATTTTCGTTGTTATTTTTATTTACAATATTTTCCATATATTTCGAGTACAAAACGGTTCGAAAAATACGGAAATGACGTAAAATCCTGGCACGTGCGCACTGTCGACGTCTGGAATAAAAAGGTCTATTCTGAAGCTGAGTTAATATTGAAGATTTCAGCTAGTAATTTTTATAATTTCTAAGTCAAATATCACAAAAAATGTATACTTTAACATTCTATAGTAGCGGAGACGAAATTTTCAAGGTTGCTGAAGACCCAGCTTAAAAGAATAATTCGCCGCTTCTTACCTCTCATCATTTGAATTTCAGATTCATAGTTGCAATTTTTATAATCATACAGATTGTAATTTACGTTGCAGTTAGTCAAAAGCGTTTAATTTCCATATTTTATTCAATAAGTAAAACAACAGATTTTATCACCAATTAATTACGTACAGCCTGCAGATATTCACTTCATATATTCAATTAAGATCGACGTACAAAACGATTTTGACACTTGTCAAACGTCAAATATCACTCACGTACCGTTACATTAGTGAAAACCAACTCCAATTTTTAAGAAAGTACTTAATGCACGTCCCGAATGTATTTATGAACAATTTTAATGTTGTGTTACATTTTTAAATTCTTAAGTAATTATTTATTTGAAGGCAATAACTCCGCAGAAAAAAATGTGAAGAGGTTCGCATAAGAACCACACGAATCCGCTAAGTTTTCTTAATGAAATGGTGTTTCTCTAATTTGCATAGAAAAATTTTGTCCTGAGCTAATTAGCAAAATACAAGTAAAAATGCGGTCGCGAGGCCCATTGTTGAGACACGTTAACTTTCACATGACCCCAGAGCTAAGAATATGTTGGAAAAATTTTGAAAAAAATCTGGAGTATCCTAGAACATGTTCAGAATCCAGTAGAGACCTTAAAATTTTAAAATATTTAAAAATGTCCGTTTTGCAAGGATTTTTGTTGAATGTTTTTATTTGGGGATTGAATAGAGCTATCGCCCTGTTCAATGGCTTAAAATGTGAAGTAATGTACCCGGATTTATATTTCGACCACAAAACTGAATAAAAATTTTCATTTCACGATTAAAGTCGCTCAGAATAATTCGGAGTTTAATGAGGCGAGGCGCGTGGTACAGGCGTAGAAAAAAGTGTAGAAAAAAAGGTGCATCATATTTCTCAGCGGCAGGCAGCCGTTTTCTCCAGATTTTCACACAGCTGCTGCTCGCTCAGCAGGGCCGTCTCAAAGCTTTGAGGCGGACTAAACCCTTCTCTTCTGATACAAAATTTTCATAATATAATACAGTATCAAGCTTGCACACGAATTATCTTGTATTTTGTTTATTTAATATAGTACACTTATTTCGGTATTATAATATAATTTGGTAATTATTAGGCTGTTAATTCGCTATTGCAATATATGTAAAAGGAATAATTATTATTCTACAAAGATACGTGATTGTAAAATTTTGTTTGCAATTACCGTTTATGAAAAATTATTTTTATATAATTTTTGCGCTATAATTCTAATCATTATTATTACTTATATATTATGTGGGTGCGATTTCATGTCAAATCATCTGAAGAACTTAAGCTTTTGTTTGTAATTTTTACGAAAATTGTAGTATTTGTTCTCGTAGGTGTTAAAAGAAAAGCCCTGACATGGTTTTTGAATAATTCCCAGCAATGACAGGATACTCAAAATTGAAAAATTTGGTCCTTTTTCTTTGAACTCTAATAACTTTTGTGATTTTAATACTATTAAGGTGTATTTTTTTTAATATTCGCAATATGCTGCAGTTCTGACCAAAAATTTCTTGAAACAAAAAATGTCAAAACCTTCTTGAATTTTTCAAAAACGAATGTTTGAACTGAATTTCTGAAAAAGTACTTATTAAACTCCGAATTATTCTGAGCAACTTTAATCGCGAAATTAAAATTTGTATTCAGTTTTGTGGTCGAAATATAAATCAGGGTACATTACTACACATTTTAAGCCATTAAACAGCGCGATAGCTCTATTCAATCCCTAAATAAAAACATTCTATAAAAATCCTTGCAAAATGGACATTTCTAAATATTTAAAAATTTTAAGGTCTCTACTGGATTCTGAACATGTTGTAGGACACTCCAGATTTTTTTCAAAATTTTTCCAACATATTCTTAGCTCTGGGGTCATGTGAAAGTTAACGTGTCTCAACAATGGGCCTCGCGACCGCATTTTTACTTGTATTTTGCTAATTACCTCGGAACGAAATTTTTTTACGCAAATTAGAGAAACACCACTTCATTAAGAAAATTTAGCGGATTCGTGTGTTTCTTATGCGAACCTCTTCACATTTTTTTCTGCGGAGTTATAGCCTTCTACAGTGAGGGGTCTTGATTTTTTGCGGCGATATTAGTCCCTTTTTTCCTATGTCCATGGGTTATGCGTATATTTTGCGCATGTCTTCTGAATCTCGAAGCCTTTGACCAATCGGCGCAAGATCTCGAGGCATACTTGAAATTAAGAATCACGCGAAACGTTAAAATCGCCAATTTCTTTCAAATGCGGATCGAGATATAAATAGAAGAACACCGAAGTTTTCTGAAGCTTTCTTATCGGCAATCATCATGCAGCAGAAGACCTGAGAAAACCGAAGTTCGAGTCATGCATTTTCTGCTTACACGCGAACTTACAGTGGTAATCATGCACCTTCTGTTTTGTGGCTCCCAAACGATAGGTATGGTAGGGGTAAATTTCTAGCTCGATCTGCAGCTCTAAATAATATTATAAATTATATTACAATTGAAAGAATGACTGAATAAGCTTCTTAACATTTCCGTGCCTGTAATATTGTTAAGTAAAGTTAAATTACATCTAAAATGAATACAAGATTTTTTTTATAGAAGCTTTTTTGACAGTGAGATATTCCCTGGGCCTTTCGGAGTACAGATACGACTCTAATTCTCACAAGTGGTGAAAAAAACACCTAGTGAGTATATAAGGGCCGTTCGAATATTGACATTCAGCGTGCAAAACTGCGTTACTCCGTTAGTGTATACAGCGTTAAATATGGTAGTATTAAGTTACGAGTAGTTTAGTATAGAATAGGTTTGCGTATTAGCCATAAAGTCGGGTATGCTGCAAAAATATTATCTGTATGTATGGGTATGTGTGTATATGCATAAAAGCGTGGGATTGTGTTGAACTTGTGACGCTATGAATAATTTTTCTTCTTCCCTGTCTTCTTGATTTTCTTCGACTTTCGCTGAGTCTCTCGTTAACTGGATTCGAAATTTGATACCACTGTTTATTTAAACTCTGCAATTAACATTTTTTAATTCTTCTGAAAAGTGTCCTAATTTCTAGATAATTACTGATCACATTCTTCAACAAGGAGGTTTCAAAACTTCATTCGACTTCTTCTCTTATCCGAGACTAATACACAAAGTCGACGAATTTTTAAGCGACTAATTCTTTCCGTGCATGGAAAATAATTCAAATAAAAATGTATCTAAATGGAGTCCTAATGATTTCACAGATTTCAGAGAATTTTCAGTTATTATTGGAAATTTCATAAAACCAAGAGTTTCAAAAACTTATATGAATTTATACGGCTTTTTGTAGAACCTTAATAAATAACTTAAATTTAATTTAAATTTCAGAGAATTGCCATGGTTTTAAGGCGATTTCGCCTGAATACATAAATATTTAAAAATAATTTCTATATATTTCAAATAATTTTGAAAAGGTTTCATTGGTTGTTAAGAGAATGAAAATATCTTTACAGGATTTTAAACCATTCACAGCGACTTTAAATGTTTCTTACGTTTTTTCCAATATGTCAAGATTTCTAGGGAACTTTAGGAAATAAATGAACTGTAATTGAATCTTAAGGTATTTCTAGAGATTTCAAAGAGTTCAAGGGATTTTAAGGTATTTGATAAACTTTTACAAGATTATTGAGTCTTATTAATGCTCTAAGGATTCCAAAGTGTTTCAAATATTTTTATAGACTCCAACTTAAAAAAAAAGAAAACAAAGCCGATTACCAGAGTTGAGGATTAATTTTTTTCTGTTAGAAATAAATTTCTTTATTTGAAAATTCAGCAAAGGACTGAGTATAGGAAATATTATGAATTCACTCAAGTAAATTCTTCGATTTTTAAGGATATATTGTAGCTTAAAATCTATTGAACCATATAAAATTAAAATTGAACTGGTAGTATTATTGTGATCAGTCGGACTAACAAGTAAAGAAAATGCTTTTAAAAACTTTTCAATTTAATACTGTTTTCAAGTTATTAACAAAATGTAAATGGATTTATTTACTTTTGATTCAATGAAGGCATATTCAACTAATCATTTATCTTTTTAAAGTATACATTTATCATCACTTGTATAAATATGAAATAAAAAGATATTTTTATGCACGATTACGATATTTTTACTTTTAAAGTTTTATCAAATTAGATATTAAAATAGAAACTTTCAAAATTAATCAGAAATTTTATAAATTATTTCATGCTTAAGAAGTTTTATCTACTCGAGTAATGATTCTGCAATAAGAAATTAACACTTTTTGAAAAATGCATTATATTTTATGGATGGATTTTCCAAACGAGAAAAAGTTTGTCAATTTGACAAAAAAATAATTATCACGTTTTGGTCGCTTATTCCTTATCTATTTTAGTTAAAGGTTGATCACTTTAGTTTAAACTTCATCCCGTTGATCGAAAATTCATCATTTATTTTACATTTTTTATTTTTTATTTAACTATTTGATTGCAAATTTATTTCGCCAATTGAAAAAATTTATTACTTGGTAGAAAAATTATATATTTTAGTTTAAAATTAAACAATATGGTTCAAAATGTATCTTTATGGATCCATGATTATAGTATTTAAAAGAAAATAGATATTTTATGATTTTGTTGAAAATTTGTGTTTTTTCTTGAATTCAAATATGTTTTATTCTAAATAAAAATATCTTTTGTTTAAAATGTCAGCTATTGCATTAACCTATTAATTAAAAAATTTACTGTGTAATATAAAATCTATCTTTTATATTTGAAAATTCATTTCTTCTGGTTGACTACAACTGTTCCTGATTTAAGATTAAAATCTTTTTTGTTTAAAATATCAACTGCATTTTTTTTATTAACATTATTAACATTAGTTTAAAGTTCATATCTTTGATTGCAAATTTAAGAAGTTTGTGAAAAATTCATTTTTTTCTTTTTTTTTGAAACTGATCTTTTTCACGTAAAATTGAGCTATTTGTTGAAAATAATTTGATAATAATCTAAATTAGGTTACGTAAAAATTAATTTTGCATCAACAAAAAAACATCATTTTATCTAAATTTAATACTGAGAATGATATGGAACGGTTTGATATCCCGTGGTTTACTGCATTTATGCTGCCTGATATCGCCCATCAAGTAATCGATTTCCACTAAGACATGAATAGAGAATTCGGTGTTCCAATTTGTTTCATAAAAATTGAATTTTAATCTATAAAAAAATGTGTCTTGTAGAGTTTTAACAAGTCGCGAATCAGATTTTATTGGTGTCCACATTATTCATGATTTCTTTTTAATATCATTTGAATCTCAACGTCTGGTGTTGAAATCTCGAGGGTCTTAAACCGTGTTTGTGAAGGTGCGAAGCACCGTTAAAGTTGGCAGAATCTTGCACTTTTTGTTTGACTCTCGAATAGGTACATCCATCATAAAACTTTACCCATAAAAGAAAAGTGAAGGTACCGTCTTTATGTATATTCACCTACACACCGCGAATCGCTCTTCCTTCGCTTTTTTTATTTATCTCTATATTATCTTCCACCAAGTTCTGTAAAACACAAAAAACATTTCCGGAGATTTGAGAAAAAATTGAAAATAATTTAGATTTTTTAAAATTATTGGCACCGACATAATATTTTTGAATGAATGAATTTTTTAGAAAATTATAATAACAGGATTGGAGGAAATTTCCAATTTCATCTAAATAAATGTTAAATACCTAGGATAAACCGAAAGTATTTTAAAACCTGTAAAAGTTTCAACAAGATACATAAGTTTCGTATTACACTAGATTAAAATGAATCAAAATTAACGAATTTCCAACATAAAATAAAATAGTTTATTTTTTTAAAAATGAAATAAATCTTCAACAAAAATGATCAATCCTAAACTAAAAAGTCAAGTTTTAACAATAAAGTTCAACTTCCAACCAAGTAGATACATTTCACACCAGAAGAAAAATTTGACAAAACAGATAAGATTTCAAACAAGAGATGATTTTTTTATCAAAAGACTTGCTTTTTATAAAAAAAGATTCTTCATTCAAGAGAGGAAAAAAATTTATATAAAACTTTTGAATTTTCATTCCAAATGGCGAATTTTACACCAAACATTTAAATTTTTAACAATTCGATTTGTCAACCAAAAAGCTAAATTTTTTATTAAAATTTTGGATCAAAAATAATTATCTATTAATCAAAAAGTACAATAGTAGACTGTATCGATTTTAACCAAGAAGATAATTTTCTACAAAAAGATGAATTTT
>NC_046660.1:71746007-71756414 GCF_010883055.1 Belonocnema kinseyi | reverse complement strand
TACATAGATGAGTTTTCAAGAAAAGAAGATCAATTTTCAACCAAAAATGGAAATAAATAAAAATAAATGTAAAAATATTCAAAATAAATATCCATAAATAATTTATTTTTTAAAATAAAGAAAAAATATAATAGAACAATTACATATTTAATCAAACAAACAATTTTTTAATTAAACGGATGAATATTTAACTGAAATATTAAACTGTTCATAACTGTGTACATTTTTTTATAATTTTTGATCAAAAACATGATTTTTTAAGCAAGAAAATAAATTTTCTACCAAAAAGATCAATTTTCAAACAAAAATTAATTTTTCTACCTGATAGTTAAATTCTCAACTATTTAAAAAAATGTTTAAACTAAAACTTGAGTAGTTGAATTTTAGCTTCAAAAATTTATTTTCAACAACAACAAAATTAGATTAAAAATAAATTTGTGAATTTCTAATTAATAGGTGAATTTTTAAATTAGCAGTTGAATATTTAACTAAAAATATAAATTCTCGAAATGGAATGTAATAGAAGATATTTCAACTAAAATAGATATTAATCTTGATTTGAAACAGTTGAATTAAAAAAATCTCTGAGCACAGTTGTATTTACGGCACGTGAATATGAATTTTTAACAAAAAAAATCATTTTCAACAACAAGAATAACTTTTTGTCCAAAAAGTAGTTTAATTTTTAACAAAGAAGAATAAATTTCTACAGAATAGTTACATTTTTGATGCGATGATATAAATTTTAACAAAAAAATTAATTTTCAACCAAATAGTTACATATTTAAACAAAAAGGCGAATTTTCTACCTATTGAAAGAATTTCTGATATGAAAATATGTATTTTCACAAAGAAAGATCAGTTTTACTCAAAAATTAAAATTTTCTACCCAAAAAGACAAAATTGTAACAAAAAAGTTAAATTTTCAACAAAAAATTGCTTTCTAACAGAATTCCTCATATTAATTTTCCAACAATAAAAAACGAATATTCATAACAACTGGAACTCGACAGTTGCTACTCACGAAAATTCAGCCTGAGAAGCGGATAATTTTCATGCGCAACTTACTGATCAAATAAAAAATCTGAATTCTCTATAAAGCATTACATATCATTTTGACGCAATGTCCGAATCAAATTGATTAGAATTAAATAAAATTTTCAATTTAATAATAATAACATTAAATAATGATTTAAAATTTTCAGTTAATAAATAATACCGTAATATACAATTGTAAGTACAGTAATGAAAAAAGAAATATGCCAAATCTATATCGGAGAACGTTTTCAATTTCTATATATTGTGCAGCAGTTTCGAGATTCCATTTGAAATTTATAAAATACCTCTAAATGAATTTTTTAACTAACTTATTTTATTAAATATTACTCATTTCCTCAAATTATAAGGAAATATTTTATTTTCACCTTTTCATTCTTCGTTTGCTAGTTTTTTAAGCGGTATTAGAAATGCATTCTCGCTTTGTCTGGATGAAACAAAGTGTAAGATAACTTTAATAAGGAGACAAGAAAAGGAAAAATCACTTTGCATTTTTAGTGGGCTGGAGAATTGAACCAGCGTCTCCGTTCAGAGGTTAGAGCAAGATTAAAGAACTGAAACGTCGTAGAATAAAGAACAGGAATATTCAGAAACTTCAATAATTTAAGATGCTTTTTCCTCCAAAGCGAAGTTTCGTACTTGTTAGGTCCGATCCGAACTTCTTTAAGATTTCACCTGCTTTCTACTTTTGCTTCCCTTCTCTTTTTTCGTCTCCTTCACCATTGTACTTTGTCTATTCAAATTATGAAAAACTCTCTTTTGTTTCGTCTGTAAAAAATAAGTTCTTTTAAAAAATAATATAATAAAATACCATTGCACTAGACAGTATTATTTTTATCTCCCTCTATTTGAAAAAAAATCTCTCTACTAGCGCATTAGAATCCAGTCGTGGGCCAGTCCAGGGCCATTCCAGGCACAGTCCTGACCCAGTCCTAACAAATTTCTGACCCAGCTTTCGATTAGCTTAGGCTAAGACCTGGCCTGAAAGGGTCTTCCCAAGCAAGCCTGATACGAGAACCTCCAAAAACTTCTTATAGAACCACCAGAACCTCCCACAAGGACCTGTAAAGTCTTCTAATATAATATAATAATATAGTATTATAATATAATATTAGATCCTTATGCGACCTTATGTGGCCCATTATCTCTCTTTTATAGTAGTATTCCCAGGTGCCACCTTTTTCCCCTTATAAATAAATAAACATTACAATGACAAATAAACAACAATAAACAAAACAAAAATTATTCATAAAAATGTAAGTAAATAAACATCAATCATTAATTAAATGTCTTTAGTTTTTTTTTGACATGTGATACTGATTCTCTTTTCAATCTTTATGTAATTAATAAAAGAAATTAAAATTTATTATAAAAAAAATAAAAGGAAACAAAAAATAATAAATTAATCATATCTTTTGTTTTCAATTCTCTTTTTTGATTTATATGAACTGCTGATACCCTTTCTAGTCTTTTTTAGTATTCATATATATTCTATGACTCACTTCAAAGTAGTTTTCAATTTTAAACGAAATACTAACATTTTACTTTTCTTTATAAAGCAATGAATGTAAATAATAAATAATGAAGAAAATTCTTAATCTTTCATGTGAAAATCATCCCGCCTTTTCATGTGTAGATATGATTTTTCGAGAGGTATAACTGTCGAATAAACAAGTATTCATTATTTATTGAGATATAATCCATACATTTCATTTTTTAAAATTTGAAGATATTACCGTGCTTATAATAATTAATTATAAATCTAAAGATTCTTTGAATTTTCGTACACGAAAATTTGTAAATTTATTCTAATTAATGCTCTGGAATTGCTCCTTCTATAATATAATATGAATATTCTCCGTAAGGAATAAATTAGAAATATTGATACGGGGCGGTAGAAAAAATCTTTAATTTTGAAATACACCAGATCTGCAATTTTTTTACAGCTTAAAGATTCCTATGGTACATTGAAATATATTTTTTACATATCATTTTACATCTGGTTCTATTATCAGAAATTTAAAAATAATCAGCTCACACATTTTTTAGGTTAATGATAGTTGAAACTACATTTGAAAGTATTGTGATAAATCTAAAGTATTTTAGGGGCAAAAGAATTCTTTAGCTTTAAATTTGTCTTTAAAATTGAAAACTAAGTAGATTTATTTCCGGACATACCTCAGACTCACCGAATCTTTAGACAAAAGTTTAATGAAAAAAATGTATGGCAATATTTTCCCGCCTATAGGAAGAAATTTGGGGGTATCTTTTTCAAAAAAAGACAATACTGTATAATCGTCTGACTGACTGTAGGAACAGACACTTCTTTTTACTATTTGTATTATGCCAATGCTTTTTCAATTATGCCAAAACTTGTATAATTGTATAATTGTATAATTGATGATTTTTGTAACTCTTAATAGTTTATCATCATTTCAACTAGCGTCAAACTGAACTCTTAAAAAGGGGGTAGGGTTGTGTTTTCCCTCACATTTACCAATTTTACAGCATGACCTCTTAAAAAAATGCTACTCTTCAGAATTACCCCTTTTTTTCTACTTTCGGGATGAAAGAAGACTACTGAAAATGGGATATGGCTCTATTTGAACCTTCTGCATAATGAAAATCAAGGGTACTGAAAGTGGGATACGATTGTACTTTCTGCTTTCACATAATGAAAAAAAGGCTCCTAAAAAGGGGGTATGGGTGATAGATAGAGGTGATTTTAACATTGGGCTAAACTTTTTCTAATGTAACTACTTTAAAAAACATGTCCCGTTTTTTGTCTCACTGTTTAAGTAGATCAGGCATAAGGTAGATGCTTGAAAAGGGGTAAGGTGTGACCTTATTCAACCCTATATTTCCAGTAAAGTCTCTTTAACAAACAAGCTACCCCATGGCTCCTAGAATGCCTCTTTCTCCATTTTCAATTGTAAAAAGTCTCTTGGTTATAATTTTAACCTTGAACTTTACTTTTTCGTTTATATAATGGCCAGTAAAAAACATTCTTTTTACTGGGCGTATTCAGCTGCAAACACTCAGAGAAATTTCCTCTTGTTTCAAAAGGATGTTTCTTGACAAAAATGGAAGTTATTCTTAAACTTAAGGTTAAGAGGATTTTCATTTATCTCAAAAAGAATCTTTTTGATGCAAACATAATCCTTTTGTGACGAACTTTACATAATCTGGCAGCCAAATAATTCTGTTTATGTAGAATATATTTTCATGTGGTTCGAAACAAAAAAGGCAAGAGAACGATGCTTTTGTTTCAAAAGAACTTTTCCCTGAGTGAAATTAAAGAACTATAAACGGAAATAATTTTTCCGATAAAATTATTTTATTATTAATAATACCCTTTCAAGTCTACAATTGATTGATCAAACGAAACTACTTTTTCTTTTTTTTTAATTCTGTGGTTGAACTAAACAACTAACAGCTGCTGCGAAATCGTATCCTTTATTTGTTTGCTTTAGAAAAAAAAAAGAATCTATGCAACTTATCCTTTATCGACACAAGCAGACAGTTTTTCTTCGGAAATGCTCGATTCGCTGCCGGGCTTATCGTTAAAATTTACCTGGCTTTCGTGTCTCGAATGTGCCTTATGCGCAGAGCAGCAGGGAACCAATGTGGGTAAAGCCCTCCAAGCCTTTCACAATATTGGTTTTCTCAAGTTTTCACGAGAATTCCCCCAAAGTTCTTGGATGAATTCAAGTTAGTTTTAGTCGAATTATCACAAGAGTATCCGAAACTTTTCTTGGAAAATATCAGGACGAAACTTTTCTAGAATAAAGTAACCTATGTTCATTAAAGAAATTAGTTGAAGATCAATTTTCCGTATTGACCAATTTTTGATTTTGAGCTTCCACTGTCTGCATGCTTTATGAAAGTAAATGGAAAAATTTGAGACTTTTATAAACTAAAGTCTCAAATTTATTCTTTAAATTTAGACCAAGAGCATAATAAAATTTTAACTAGTTATCGCATTATCATACAATATGTGGAAGACTGCTCAAAAAGAAAATCGGACAGTCGATCGACAATCGAGCAGTAAACGCATGGGAAATAAAAGACAAAAGGCTGTGGTCACTAGTCGACTGACCAATTTTCGTTTGAAGTCTGAAATATCCGCTTTATAATGAGACCAACAATATAATAAAATATTTACTTTTTCTCGGATTATCATACAAAATGTGAAAGTCTGCCCAAGAAGAAAATTGGGTAGGCAATAAGAAAATTGGTAGACAATAAGAGTGAAAAAGACTGTGGTCACCAAACATCCGATAGATTTTCGTCTGGGTCAAGTTTCCACATTTTTTATATCATTCGAAAATTAGTTAATATTTTATTACCCTATTGATCACAAGTCAAATAAGAGATTTCATACTTGAATATGGCGAAATTTTAATTTTCTCCATCAACTTTCCTAAAGCATATAGATATTGCAATTTGAGAATCGAAAACTGGACAAAAACGGAAAATCATTCAGTCTTTTTCACATAATATCTCGGCCTTTATGGATCAAAAATACTTCAAGTAAAACTCAATCAATGCAAAATTTAATAAGCTTTCGAGCCATTTTATTTTAATTTTTGTGCCTTCAAGTTTCGCAGATATGGTCACTTTCTAAGACTATTTTTCTTTCGTTCTGATATTGATAAGTGGACGTACAATTTCTACCAGTAGTGTACTTGAGCTCAATACAATTATTAAAATTCGATTTTTTCGGAAGGGGGGTCGGTCGAATCAACGATTTTTACATGCTTTTTCACATGGAGGAAGGAGCTAAGTGGTCAAAACCATTTCTTACCTTATTTTTAAGACTGCGAATCACTAAAAAACAACTGTTATAAATTTGTCATAGTAAACAGCTATTTGCCAGCGCAATCTAGTGCTCATTGTAGTACCTAGTACAATGAAATATATATTATTTACTTTATTAATAATTGCAACAGTATTACTCGTAAGTTACCTAAAGTTATTAGTATATAATAGTTATATTATTATTATTAAATTTAATAACCATCAATTCAGGAAATAAAAGTAAATGGATAGACAAATGAGGAATAATGCACCGATTACATGTGGTGTTTAAATAAGGAATTAAAAAGTGTATAATAGAAAACTAACTTTATTTTTTAATCAAAATATCCAGCTTCTGACATGTTTGGCTGAAAGATAATTTATGTTGACAACTCTACTGTAAAATTTATCTATAAGAGTTCATTCTATTTAGTAAAAAGCTGATCATTTAGATCAAAATTTAATCATTTGGTTGTAAATTCAAGAACATTTTAAAGTCGTTATTTCTGGCAGAAATTTCAACTGTTTTATCTAAAATTCGTATTTCTCACTTAAAAATTCAGCCATATAATTTAAAACTTTCCTCTTTTTTGAGTAATGACTTTTATTTTTCAAACTCAAATTTTTTGTTAAACATCCGTATTTCTGGTTTTAAACGTGTCCATCTTTGTAGCACTTTCATATTTTTTAAATAAAAATTCAACTTCCTCGTTAAGAGCTAACCTGTTTTAACAATTTCAACAAAGATACAATAATTAGGTGCAAGTTAAATTGCTTGGTTAAAAATTAATTGTTTTAGTTGAAAATTCAGCATTTTATTTAAAAATTGATTTCTTTGATTAAAATTCATCTTTTTGGTCGAAAATGTTCGTTTTTTTGTTGTTTAAAATTAATTTTTTAACTAAAAATTGGGATATTTGGTTAAAAATTCATATTTTTCGTTTGAAATTTCAACAATTTAGTTAAAAGCTGAACTACGTTGTTAACAGTATATAGTTTGTTATTAATTCATTTTTATGAAAAACTATTGTCCTTCTTTGAAAGTCTAACTATTGCCTTTTTTATTTGAAAATGAATCTCTTGCTTAAAAAATTTCACATTTTTTGGTTGAAGATTCATTATGTTAGTTAGAAATCTATTTTGGTTAATAAAAATTTAGCTCTGTAGGAAGTTAAACTACTTTATTAAAAATTAATTTTTAGTTGACACTTCATCTTTTTGGTTGAAACTTAAACTACTTTGTTGAATCTTCATTTTTTAGGGGTTAAAATTACTGATTTCAAATAAAGATTTTATTATTTGGTTGAAAAATCAACTGAATAGTTCAAAGTTTAGATTTTTGTTGAAAATGAATATCTTCGGATAGAAAATTCAACTATTCGGTTGAAAACGGACATATTTTGGTTAATTTATTTGGAAGTAAAAACTTAAAAATACTAAAAAATGCGAATGAATGATGGAAATTTTCATAAAAAATCTTTCCGTAATTTATGCATGGACCATAAATAGGAGTTTTTTCACCTTGTTAGTTATTCATTATGACTTGATACCAAATCCTGAGTAGGAAGAGTTCTTATACTTAGTATCTCCTGAAGAGTATAAATACTGAATAGCTTAATAAATTCATGTATCATACTCTCAGGGAGTTTCGTGCTCGTTATAATAATATTTGGTACTTTATATTATTTTGATTGCTTTTGAATCATTTCCAAATTTGTTTGAAAAGAATTTGAAATTCTAACAATTGTATACAAGAGATAAATCTTTTTCAAATAAACCTTTTTGCTAGGGAATCTAATCTTCAGTGGAACGATTTGATCAATTTAGGATTCCAATTTAGGTTACATAATATAGTATCAACATCCAATTTGTTACAGAAAATAAGAGATACATTGTTTTTCAAAACTCAAGTATCAAATTCAATCAGCTTTTCCTAGGCCGAAAATTTGAATGTTTCAAGCCTGTATTTCCAAATCATAAGAAGTATCAAACTTGCTTTAAATACGTTTACTAGGGTGAGCCAAAAAAGGCTCTTTTTTAAATAAAATTGTCCCTTACGAATTGCTTCTTTCGGTGTCAAAATGTCTCTTCAATGTTTTCAGAACTTTAAAAAATATTTGCGGTTCCGCAAACGCCCACTTTTCTCTGAATAATTTATTTTTTATTTTAATTTCTGCTGTTTGTGTATTATTTATATTTGAAAAAATCTAGGTGATGTGATCCACTGAAATTAATACAGCTCAGGCATACCAAATAAAAATAATCCATTAATAGAGGCTATCAAAAAATGTATCTTTTTGTTGCTGAAAGAATAGGCCTGTTAGCCCCCTTAATATATTTTGTAAATATTTTCAAAAATCCGAATGATGTATTTCACTAACAGTAGTACATTCTAGGTATGTAAAAGTGCAGAAAATCAATTCACAGTGGCAATTAAAACAAAATAACAATTTTTTGCGAAAATTGGCTTGCGTGAGTTTGTAACGCATCCATTTTGGAAAAAAGTGTTTTTCTTTTTCAAAAATTAAATTATTATTAAATTAAATTATTAAACATACGGATTTATATGGTTTCTATTTTAAAATGGATTTGTTTTAAGTCTTACCGATTAAAAAGATAGGAAAATTTTAAAATATATGTTGAGTTTACCAGGTTTCATTGATTATTACATAAATAAAAACTTTCAAGTGGATCTCCTTAAAAAGGCTGCTTAGTGCATGAAGAGCGAAATCAAGTGTATTTATGGAAAAACAAAAATTGTTAAAAAAATTAATTTTTGCTGCCAATCTTAACAATATGTGAGTAGGGAATTATCATTGGAAGATACATTTTTGCTGTTTTGTTAAAAAATTAAACTGATTATAGAAAAAATATTGAAAAGACAGTTTGTTTATAGAAATTGTTTTATCAATAACCATTACTGTTGTATTAAGTTTAAATATTGTTTATTGAATAAATATGATATTAAATATGCTTATAAAAAGGTTTCATAAAAGTAGAAACTTTTATTAAATTACTAAATATTAAAACAAGGTGTGATTGAAAATACATTTTAAGTTTATTTTTTTTAAAGTTGAGCCTATTTATGAGAACGTCAAACTGTATTTTAAAAAAATATTTCGATAATTGAAAAACGGCTGCTTTAAGTTAATCCTAATCGTACATTAATTTCTTTTTATATATTATGAAAAAATTATTAATTTAAACAACGAATCATAAAAAATAAGAAAAAAATACATTCTGTTCATTAATTTGTTTATAGAACCTTAATCAATTTTTTGTTTTACTCGAACACACTGGAACACGTCAAGATGACTCATGTATGCAAAGAAAAGGTTCGCGCAGTAAAAATAAAAACTGCCTAATTTCTTAGTAATGATATCTTTTTAATAATTATATTCGTAGAAAACATGTTTATACCCTTCTGAAGAACTTTCCCATCAGAGGTTTTTTGTTGTTGAAAATGTGCTCAACTCCCTATGAGCTTAGAAATATAAATGCATGATTTATATAAAGCCTTTGATAAAAATTTATAGGTAGCATTTGTTTAAAAAATAAGTTTTCTCCAATTGTATTACTAAAAGTAAAAGAAATATAGTGTTTTAAAAATAGGAGTATCATCTTTTTGTATATAGTAAAAAGAAGCTTAATTAAATTTCAAATGAGAATATATACTTTAAAAAATTAAATTTGTAGACTTGTTTGAAAAGTATCCAGAGGGGTCCATTTTGTTCAGCGAGAAAAATGTATGAGTGGTTATAGAATCCGGCCACTTAATATTGTACATTTTTTCAGAGTACTGCTTATCAATATTGCATACAATTTAATGTAGAAGAAAGCAAGAAAATTGTTCTTCGAGGATTTTATAAAATATTGAAAGTACGTACTTGTTCGTTAGAGACCCTCGGTAGTTATAACCTGAAATAGTTAACCTTTTATGCACCCGACTAGATCGACATGCGGCGGAACCGCCTCTGTATAAAAGAACATGACAGGAATAAAAGCAACAGAGAATCTATAAAAGGGCATTTGATAAAATATAAGAGAACAAATGAAAAAATAGAGAGAGACCGAAATCAGAAATCAAAAAAGGCCTGAATAAAATCCAATATACAAAATCCTATAAGACCAATAAAATAATTTAAAAATGACGGCACAGAAACTTTTTTCGTTCCTACACTCCTTCATCACAGATTATCACTTACGAGATATAATACACTTTCAATAAAATAACTAAAATTTCAACGAAAGGGTTAAGTTTTCTAGCTGAAAAGTCGAATGTTTTAAAAAGCAGTTCACTTTTCAACACGAAAAGATGAAGTTTTAACCGAAGAAGAGGAATTTTGTAAATGCTTTAATTCTAGTTTAAGACACTAAAATAGTGTAACATAGGCCAATCTAACAAAATGATTTTTTTTTAAAAGTTATCGTTTCCACAGACAGACAGGTATACATACATACATACATACATACATACATACATACATACATACATACATACATACATACATACATACATGCATGCATGCATACATACATACATACATACAT
>NC_046660.1:71742645-71745907 GCF_010883055.1 Belonocnema kinseyi | reverse complement strand
GGGCAAATTTTACACAAGTATAATAACTTCGTTGATGAGAATCTAAAAATGATTTATTTGTGATGAATAATTTTTTGATAGTTCTGTTTTTGGGTTTACTCGTAAAAAAATAGCATTAAAAACATACGAAATTAAATTTTTTGAAACCTCACACACAAGACGATAAAAAAAATTAAAAACAAAAGTTGTATTAAGAACGCGCCCTCGCAGTGGGTAGATTTTTTAAAAAGTGTTAATGATGTTATTCATGATTAAAGCAAAAACTACGCATCCTATAAGAAAATATTTAATTTTTAGATTTTTCAGTATTTTGTATGCTGTCAAAATTTTTTACGTGTGTTTTTTGGAATCTTGTAAAAGCTATAATTCTGGTAATTTTTGATTTTATGAAGAAAGTCATCAGGATAATTTTTTCGACTTTTCAAATAATATTAATAATCGTGCAGAAAATTTTTGAATTAAAAAAAAATGGTTTAAAAATATTAAAAATGTGCCCAGTTTTTGAATTTTCATCCAAAATGACTCTCTAACGAACTTGGCCTGTGGCTTAGTACACTAAATGAGTCTTATGTACATTATTATTTTCCATGTGTGATGTCACATTCAGTTTTTTGCCTCCTCCCCCTACTTCATAAATCACCAAAAACAGATCATCCCCCCCCCCCACTGAGAGCGTGATGTAGTTTTTGAACGACCCCGTAAAAAAATGCTAAAAATAAGGAGAGAAAAGAGAGTAGAGAAAAAGGAGTCGAAAAAGGAAAAGTGGGGATCTTAAAGCTTTAGATTGTCGATGAACAAGCGAATCAGCGAAACACGAGTGCTAGCTTTTCAAATGACGGTAAACTACACTTTATCGGTACAGTGAGGGGGGGGGGGGCAAAGTCGAGGGAGAAAAGAAATAGAGGCGGAGGAAGAAAATCTCAAGAGAAAGACGGAGAGTACTCTTAAGTGGCGCATGGAAATTCGATGAAAAGTCGTGAGCCGAGATCGATACTCGGATGCGGGCATAGGTGCCTTTATTGGCTTTATGCCAATGGCCGCTATCTATGTGGAACACCTGCGCGCAGTCGATGCTCGGCAATCTTTTTAACAACGCAGGACTGACAAAAATTGCAGGAAGTGTGTCCCTAGAAAGCATATCCTTCAGAAACACTGCTGTAAAGAAAAAGGATCATTCTTTTAAATAATAATAGATATTTCATAAAGAGCAAAATTGAGGGAAATATTGAGAAGGTAGCAACACTTCTATCGCTCCATCTATTAAAGACACACCACGCCAGCATATTGCAAATATAGTATCATTGATATTAAATGTAGATTTGTTGTAGCAAAATTGCGGTGAATGTGGAAAAGGCAGTTACACTGGGGTCCCTTCTCAATTCAAGACAGGTCATGACAGGTTGTTTTGACTACCAATATCATCAAGCTGTAATTGTATAAGGATTTTAGATCCAAAGACGAAAGTAAATCTTTGGCACTTTGCTTTGAATTAATTTTTTGTTGTTGTTTGTTTTTGGTATATTATTTAAGTCAGATATGGAATCCTAATGAGTGTGATAGTATGCGTTAAGTACGGTGTTCTGGGCCCTTATCGTTTTAGGAAGCCGTCAAAGGGGAAACTGGGCTTCTACCAAGTCGGATACCAAAATCGATCACAGTATCTTAGTTCGCTTGGGGACAGATTGCGTTACCTTAACGAGGTAAGGACGTGACTGTTTCTACCCTGGAAAATCAGAAGAAATAAGAAAGCTTTACAAATTACCTCTATTATAACTCCTATGTGGCAAATTAAACGAAAAATTAAATTCAAAAGTTTATGAGCGTTTAGAAATGTACCTGATTTTAATCTAGATTATAAATATGCTATTTATTTTCATTGAATAAAAAGATATCAGAGTGATCACTTTTTTGCAAAATACTTGTCGCGGTTATTAAAATACAAAACTTTAAACTTATGAAAGTAAAGACTTTTTCATTTGAAAGTATTGGAAAATAAACTGCAAATTAGATCAGCCAATATTGAACTCTTTCAGATTCTCAACTTTTGAAATGAAAGCTTATAAAAAATTTAAATTTGGCCACTTTTATCGTCATAAATAATTCTTTGTTTTTTTTTTATTTCTTCTCGGCTATACGAGTAGAAATATTATTGGTCAAGACAGACTTTACAGTCGGGATTTCTTATTTTAAAACAGGGTAAACATGATTTTTTACGAAAACAGGTAAATAAATACTTTTGAATGGCATTGATTTACTTATAGGTAGCATGTTGAATTCAATATAAAGATAAGCTTTTAACCCAGAGAGTTTTTCAAAACAAAGAGAAATAAAATTAAATTACACGTAGTTGGATTTTGAACCCAAAAACTTGCATTTTTAATACAAAAAGGCGAGTTTTTTGAAACCCTTGAATTATCAGCCTGAAAATGTAAATTTTCAGGTTAAACAAATTATCATTTTCAAGAAAAGAAAGATATATTTTGTATTTAACAGTAGAATTCATTTTTGAATTTATCTTAATTCAAACAGTTGCATTTACAACTTAACAGATACACTTCCAATCAAAAGTGGCTATTTCAAGTTTTTTTCGGTGAAGAAAAGGTAATTAATAATTTCAAAGTAATCCACATTATCATCCGAGTTAGTTACAATCGATCAGTGTGGATGTCATTTCACAATCTATGAAATTAAAAACAAAAACTATCGATCAAGTTAACTCTTCAAATAACAGAAAACGCGTAACGTCATTTCCAACTAGATGAGAAATAAATTTTTTAAATTTCAAAATTAAATTTTTCTGAGAAAAGATCTTGTTACGTTGCTGCACTGGAAATTGAACCACAGAACTTCCGATTGCCGGTCGGTTTGCACGTATGCGTGTCCAATAAGTTCTAGCTAATTGGTATGAGGGGCAGAATACGTCAATTGTTCTCATCTAAAATTAATTTTTTTGAATCGAGATGAAAGTCGGCTGGATTATAATCCTAATGGACCTATATTAATTCACCAAACCATAGGTTCATTTATCAACCGGTTGTCTTTACACATGGGCTTGAAGTTTTCACTTTTTCAAGCGTTTTTAACTTTCACGTTAGTATAACTTTTTCAGGATGATCCGATTGGACTTTTATGATAGTGTTTTGGAAAGCTTTTTATGTAAAAATAAAATAAAAATTTAAATTTGTCCAAGTAAAAATATGCGGCCCACTTTTTATCCTACATGAATTCAAAGAGTATAAAAAAAGCTATTTTTGAAAAAAGA
>NC_046660.1:71702189-71742545 GCF_010883055.1 Belonocnema kinseyi | reverse complement strand
TTTGTCATAAGGACAACCGCAGGATTTCGCCGGGAGAGGGTGCTAATCTTTCCAAAACACGCTAATAAAAGTCCAATCGGATCATTCTAAAAGAGGTTACACTAACGTAAGGTGAAGAAACGCGTGAAGAAGTGAAAATTTTAGGCTAGGACTATATTCTACCCAAGTTTTAGCCCAATTAAAAAAAAATTAATTTTAGGTGTGAAAACTTGACGTATTCTGCCCCATAAACATTTCGTCTGATATATAATTTTGAAAAAGTCATACTTTTGTATTCTTCTTCGTTTGTTTTCTCAATTCATCCTGTCATTCTATGGATGCTTTTCGCCCTAAGTGAATTTTCAGTGCGCCCACAAACGTCGACATGGCTTACGGATAATCGCCCGGACGCGGTCACCGCTGCTAGAAAGTTAATTAAGCTCGTTCGAATGAACTTCGGAGTTCGAACCGATTCGATGGAAACAGTTAAAAGAAGCAGGGAAGCGCAATCCCTCTTTCAAATTAAAAAAAAAATGTGTGGATTTTAAAATTCTGCTTACTTTCGTAAAACAAACCTGCGTGAATTTGTTTTAAATTAAAAGCCCTTGAAATCCAAGTTTTCAATTATCCTTTCTTTAGCTAAAATATTTTTGACCTGATTTGAGTTTTTGATTCAATTGAAATATAGACCTAGAAAAAATAATAACATTTAATTTTTCAAACTTTTTTAGTAATAAAAAGAAAAAGTCTTAAAAAATAATTAATGTCTGCAAATTTCACAAAGTTATTCATCGAATAATATGATCCTTAATTTTTTTTACAAATCGATTCAATCAATTCGAATATTCATTTATTAAAATATCTATGTATTTAAATTAAAAATGCAAAATAATAAAAAATAATAGATAAATCGAAATTGCGCGAGACAGTTCTAGATATTAACTTGTCAGAGGTATTTGAAAGTTTTTACAAACCATTTAAATAGTGGGAGCTTCAGGTTGGCTGAAATACAAAAAATCTAATTTTTTCAGTAGAAAGTCCTAAAACTAACAAAACAATAAATTAATCAAAATTTCCGAAATATTTGATTTTACCAGATACTTAATACGTACATTATAGGTGAACAAGATTGTATAAATAATTTAATTGAGGCAGAAAATCTTTAAAAAATGCTAAAAAACTGCATGCTTCAGTGAAATTAATGGATACAGTTAAAACCTTGCTACATTAAAGTTTAGAGTCTTATTTTTAAAATGAGACCAAGAACCTCATAAAATGTTTACTGTTTCTCTTTTGTCTTTTGTCTTCTTTTTACAATGGGTTAAAAAAAGATAGAAGTTTGACGGCCATTAGACTGTCGCTCGACTGCCACCGACCGAGTTTCGTCTTGAGTACGCTTTAACATTTTTTATGATAATTTGAAAACCATAAAATATTTTATCATGTTCTTTTAATCATTTTAAAAAGAAAATTTAATTTTTTAATTTAACATATTCTTAAATGTTTCTATCAAATGTTCTGAAGCATGCAGAGAGTAGAAATGAAAAATCTAAAATTGGTAAAAAATTGATAATTATTCGGTCTTTGTCACATGCTATTTCGGTCACTATTCATCGAAAATGCATTAACTTGTGCTAAATTGGAGTAGTATTTAATAAACTTTATAAGATTGTTTTTAATAATATTGCTAGTGGAATTTCTTTCAAGTGTAATTTTGTTAAAACTAGCACTGGTGCTTCATCTACTCAATTTATATGGACATTTTTAGACTAATCAGTTAAATAGTGTCATCGAGTGCAGGTTGACAAAACGGCTACAAATCGATTTTTGATAATTAAATGTGAAATAAATCTAAAAATATTAAAATACTAAAAATTTTCAAATAAATGAGGCTGGAATCAAGTCGATGTATTCTAAATTCCCTGGGCACGTTAATTGAAGATTGGAGGCTCTAAGACGACTAAACGGTCGAAAAATCGAATTTTGGTTGTAAAAAGTGAAATAACTATGAAAATAAATAATTATTAAAAAAATTTCTACAAAATGGCATTAGAAATTTATCCAGTCAATTTTTTCTTAAGTATTTCGATGAATTGGTTAAATATTGGAGAATCCAGGCCGACTTCACTTTGAAAATATCAAAATTTTATGAATAATGGCGCTGAACATACATCTACTACATGTAACTTAAAATTTTTTTAAAAATCAGTTGAAGCTTAGAGACTCCAAGCTGTCTGAACATCTTAAAAACGAATTTTAGGCATAAACAGTGAAATAGCTCTAGAAATAATTATTGAGTCCAAATTTTCTAAAAAATTGTGCTAGATATTTACCCAGTTAATTTATTCTTACGTCTTTAGACGTATTGGTTTATTATTAGAGGATCCAGGTCGACTTAAATGTTACAATATTGAGTTTTAGGTATAAAAAGTAAAATAACACTAGAACTAGTTATCTAATTACAATTTTCTGGAATGTGTCACAAGAGCCTTAGCTATTAAATTTCCCCTGGAATTTTTTATCTAGTCGATTACTAAATGCTGCAAGCGACAGGTCGTCTTCATGTTTTGTGCATGCACTGTATTCAAGTTCTGAAAAATAAAAAATGTCTATATGTATAAATTATTTTCAAGTGATTTTTGAATAATTTTACAAAAATTGTTGCAAACCGGTGAAGACATCCATGTTATTTTTTCATATTTACTTATTGTCCATTAACATTTTTCATAATGGTAATTCTGCCCGTAAGTAATAACGCAAAAATTTTGTAACAAGTTCCTATAATTTAAAGGTATGTTCTCTAAACAATAGGTATGATATGAAGGTATGATATAAATCTATTTAGGAGCCTACAATGGAAATTCTCTTGCTTATTAATATCGCCACCTAAAGCTTTTACTGAATGTTACCAATTTTTTAATTTTTATTTTCGTAATAAAACATGACATTAAAACATTCAATAGGATTCTCATATCAATTCTTATACAAATTATTTATATAGAAAAATTAACAAATAATGCAGAACGAAACTAACTCTAAGATAAACCATAAATCTATATATTTTTAAATCGCCTTCTTACTTGGGAAGGTCATATGAATTTATTTCTTTGAAAAAAACTTAAAAATCTAGAGAAAATGTATTGCCGATTCGAGGAAATATCTTCCCGGCATAAACCCTTATTGTTTCGGTTGGATCACGCTGACTCGGTTGTCCGTCCGCCATACTTTTTCAAAGTTCAAGACAAGATTTTGGCAATATTCAAGACAAAATTCTATATGAAATTTGAAATGAGACTCAAGGTGAGCCTCCATACAAGAGTCGAGATGAGACTTGACTTGAGATACGAGACGAGATTCTAGACGAGACGATATTAGAGACGGTACGAGATTCGAGACGAGAAGAGATATTGTAAAGGGTAAATAAGTATGGACGGGGGAGGGGAAATGGAATACAAAGGGAGATTGTTCAGTATCGTTTGTTTGATATTAACAAGTATTCGCAATGGGGATGTGGGACAACATAATAACATCTATACGGACAAAGCATAGACGGTCTAGCATTCGCCGTTCAACAGATGAGTACTCTATTATGGTATTGAGGTCTTATCTTAATGAAGATGGCGATATCGGTTGAACGTAGTACGTCTCTCTATTGACGGAGTGACTTGATTTTGATTGGGTAGTTCAGTTAACTCTAAATGTCTTCTGTTACTGAAACCAGACATGTACAATGTATGAGGAAAATCATTGTAATTATTATTTCCTCTTTAAACTGACAGCCTAAAAAAATTACAAAAGATCAAACATTACGTCACGCTATTTTCAAGTTTGTTTTTACCCCTGCCCTTCTTCATCACAGTTCAAGGGAACGTTACAAATAAGTCGAAATTTGTCTTTGACATTATTTGATAAACACCTAAAACAAAACACAAAACATACAAGCGTAATATTTTAACTGACTTCACAGCCTCGCATACCATCACGTGCTTTCAAAACAATGAAAATACGTTTCTTTTCTACAAAAAATGATTAATTTTCTACCAAAAGAGATAAAACTTCAACCAAATTGTTGCATTTTATACCCTCAAATCTAAATTTCCAAATAAATTGTCGGATTTTCAATGAAGCCAAAAAGAAGAATTTTTCAGAAAACATTTTATTCACCGACCATGTAAGATGTATTTTTAGCCAAGAACTTTTTACCGAAAAAGATTAATTTTTAATCCAAAGGGAGGTACTTCATATCTGAAAAGAAAAAGTTGTTTTTAAATAGTTAGACTCTCGAAAGGAAAGATAACTGTTCAAGAAAATTCTTTCATTCTAAACCAAACAAATAAACCTAGAAACAAGTTTTAATTTTTAACCACATACTTTAATTTTTAACCTGCAAACATGAATCTTTAACTTGAAACTATTAATTTTGAACCAATGAAGATGAAACTTCTATCACAATAAGTTTCTTTTCTAGCAAACAGTTGAGTCTTCGAGCGAAAAGGGTCAATTTTTTAGAAGACAATTTAATTACCTACCCAAAAAGATTAATTTTTAATCCAGAATTTGTTTAACAAAAAAAACGAGTGTTTCATCTATTAGGAAAAATTTTCTATAAAAAAAATTCTACAAAACAACTGAATTGTGAAAAAGAAAGATTACTTTTTTCAACAAAATATTATTAGCCACTAAAGATATGACATTTTAAGCAAAAGAGAGAAATCATGAACCAAATAGGCACATTTTTACAAAATAATATCATTTTCAACCCAGAAAGATGAATTTTCAACCAATTTTTCTAGTTCTTGAACAAAAAAGATTACGCTTGACCCAAAAATAGTTGCGTTTCTAACTAAATTTCAAACATACAGTTGCACTTTTAATGAGAAAAGATAAGCTTGCTATAAAAAGACATTAATCTTAGCCCAAAAAAGGTTTTTCATTCAAAAGAGGGGAAAATCTCAAGCAAATGGTTGATTTTTCTACCAAAATAATAGAATTTTCATACCAAAAGACAAATTTGCGCCAAAGAACTTTAAACTTTTAAGTCAAAAAGACGAGTTTTCTACAGAACCGTTGAACCTTTAACCCAGAAACATAAATATTTAACAAATAAAATGGCTATTCAAGTGATGAACTAAATTTTTCACACAGTAATTTAACCCCTTCGTTGGCAGAGAGAATCTGGCAAGAAGTGCCCAAAATGTCGCTGAACCCGAATTGAAGTCCAATTTCGAGCATTTAAAATGGCGGGTCCAATATAGTTGACGAAAATACAAAAAAGGCTCAATTTGAATAAATCTTGTCACTTATTTTCCAATTTTTAAGTACCAAGATTTATCCAAATGGAGCCGTTTTTTTATTCTCGTCCGCCATTTAAAATTTTTAAATTTTGACTTCAGATTCGGATACAGCAACCCCAAAAACCCGTAAGTGCCCAGATTTATCCAAATTGAACATTTTTGTATTTTCGACCAACATTTTGGATCCGCCAATTTAAATTTTCGTATTTTGACTTCAAATTCGGATTAAGCGACCCCAAAAATCCCCCAGCAAGATTTGAATGCCAAATCGGAATAAGTTAAATAGAAAAAAGAAGATTGACGCATTTAGCGTCAATGCCACACAGGGCACCGAAAATGTTTACGCATTTTGCGTCAATGCTAACGAAGGAGTTAACTTTTAACTAAGTGATTGACTTTTTAACTAAAAACGATTAGCTTTAAACAAAAATTGAATAGTTAAATTTCCAATTCAGAAATTAGTATTTGACCATAAAAAAATGTGCACCAAAACAGTACAAATCAAACAATAACATGTATTTTTAACAACGTAATATAACTGTCAACAAGGTAGTTGAATTTTCAACCAAAAAGTTTAACTATAAAGAAAAATTCAATAGTTAGATTTTTAACTAAATTACCAGTTAAATATAAGTTGAAAAGTTAATTTTCAACTAGAAGAAAAATAAACAATTTTTAATAAAAGTTAAAATCTACAATCAAATATTAGAATTTCAACCAAAATAGATGCATTCTGAACAAAAATATAGTATAGTAGTAGACTTTTCAATTAAAAAGTATGAACTTTTAACAATAAATTGTTAGAGTTTCTTAATACGTTGTATCAATTCAGTTCAAATTGAGGCGACAAAACGAAAAAATGGGAAGCTTTCTTGAAAAATGCGAAAAAGAGGAATTATTAAAAAAAGAGGTAAAGGGGGTAATACAGGAAAGAGTGTGGAGTACGATTTCCATGCTTTACTTCGAAAACAAAATGACTAAATTACATTTTCTCAAATATTTAAAATAATTTTATATTGAAATTTAAATTCATATGTATGATCTAACATTTCCACATAAAATCCATCGGTTGTTGGTTTAAATCCAGGCTGAGGTAAATTTTTTCCCTTCCCCTAAAGAAACTAAAACAGTAGGAAAAAAAATTAATATCTTAGTAAAAAATCATAATATACCAAATTCTAAAGTTTGAGTGTGAAAAAGCCTTTCTTTGAGCAACCATTCTTGGCCAAACCTAAGTGTTCTTTCTTAGCTTTAAAGCTTTCGAGTAGACGGGCTGCATTGTTGGAGTTGCTTTAAAAATGAATGGACCCTAGGGCCGTTTTAAGATCGACACACACTTTTCTGCATTGCAGGTCGAATTCCGGGTGTGAAAATGTACAATGGGTCTTCAAAACATTTTTTTCAGAAAAAATATTAACACGAAGCCTGACACATTATAAATCGTAGGAGTTTTCAAATATATATTTATTAATATTTAATAAATAAAAATACATTTATTATACTCAAATATAAAACTAGTTTTTCAAAAACTAGAATCACACTAAGAAGGACACTATAAAATATTTCTGCTGACTCCAGGTTTATATCGAAGATTTGAACATGTCAAAAAGTCTAAAATATTTAATTAAGAAAGGATTTAAATAGAAATTATGCTGTGGCTGATCATACACTGACTCTATCTACAGAAAATTAAACTATTCTTGAAATGGAATTAATGTTGAATACGTTTTCTGACTCAGTAAAAGGTTTTAAACATGAAAGTTAATGATCGACTTGACAGAGGATAGTTCTCCAAGTACATTACTCACATTGAATAATATATTTCAGTTCAAATATAAACAATGTTTCATTCAGAATCAGAAATGCTCTGAGCATTAACAGAAGTACCGCTCTTATTATCTTCAGTAAGTAGAATAAAATTTAATAGTTTCGACTGTAGACGACATATACTAAATAATGAGAAGAATAACCTGAATTGAATTTTATAATGAAACATTTTATTAGATATTTCTTCAGGTTTAAAAAGCTTCATTCCACGCAAGAATAAATCCATTTAAAAAATAAGATTATTATAAAATACCATTCCCATAAGTCTGTTTATAGGATCCCAAAATAACCCCATATATGAAAAATGACTTTTACGGGTTTTCGCTGCAAATTATGATATTTCTGTATTGTCTTAATGCAAATTGTTCCTCATACATAATAGATTATATTATAGATATTTTCTTCAATTGTTCAAACATATCATTCATACTTTTAGAAATTTTCTCTTTGAATAGATAGAAAGTCGCGGTTTTTATAAACAAATTGTACTTTTAATCCAAATTTGAATTAGATTGAGGTAATAGTTAATTAATATTACCAAACATAATTGTTTAAAAAGTGTATTATTGTTCTCAATAATATTTAATTTGAGTAATGCTAGAAATTGTGTTTTTTCTGAAATTTTCAACTTTTTGCTAACTCTTAACTTGGATTGAAGTAATATTTAATTCAGGTTAGCAACAAAAATTGTTTAAACAAATTATTATTATCAATAGCTATCTTTATTCATAATAATGCTAAATGGCTTCCGTCTCTTTCTGAATTTTTTTTACTTTTTTGTAGACTTTCCGCTTACTGAAGTAGTAATTAATGCAAGTTTTTTCTGAAGTGTTTGAGTTTGCTTTGCTTTTTAAGTTATAAACAAATAATAAATGGACAAAAGGGATCATTTATAAATTACGTAACGCGTTACGTAATTTGTGAATGATCCCTGATAGAGAATCATATTTTAATGAAGATCTTTCCTTTTCGTGACTATAATAATACTAAAGACGAAAGTTAGAAACAATATTTACTACAAGTTGGGAAAGAGTCCCGGAAGCAATTTCCTGACTACAGAAAGTCTACCTTGTCCAGTGAGATGTTATAATTAATTAATTAATTATTTGTCTGACAACTTTTTAATCTTTAATGCCTGTGTCTTTGTATTATCATTGACAAGACGTGTTTTGCCAGAGGCAGACGAGGGGGCTAATATCAAAATATGTGCAATTCCAAAATTTATTTTACTCTTTGCAATCAACTTCTTCTTTCAATTCAAAACAAAACTTTTACAAGTCATTTACAGACCGAGTCTTACACCTAATCCTAATTAACTCATTGGTTACTTTTGATTCTTGTGTAAGATCGATTTTTTATTAAAATTAATTTTTTTTATCACTGGAAAAGTAGTAAAAATAATCCACTCAAAATAATACAATTTAAAAAATTCTTCTTGTTGAGGTTCACTCATTGTTTATGCATTAAAAAAGTAGTGAAAGCAAAACTAAATTTTTCAGAAATAGAGCAACATTTTTGCATTACTTTAAGAGAAGATAGTCATAAACAATAGTCAATTGTTCAAATAATCATGTCTGTATGCTTGAATTAATTATTAAATCACTAAGTAAAAATTGGTTAAAAATTTAAAAAATTCAGCAAAATCCAAAATTATCTAGTGTTATTCAAGAAGAAAATAGTGATAGATGATTTAAAAAATATCTTTATAAACAATAATAATTTGCTCAAATATTTATTTTTGCTGATTTAAATCAATTATTTACCTCACTCTAATTGAAAATTGGACAAAAAGTATTAATTTGTTTGAAAAACTGCAATTTTCTAGCATAATTCTAAGAGAATATTAATAACAATATTGATAAATTGTTTGAACAATTATTTTAATGAACATTGATTAACCATTACCTTAGCCTAATTAAAAAGTATGCAAAAAGTGAAAAGTTTGCGAAGAAAGCCGCGACTTTCTCTCTATTCTAAGAGAATATTACTAAAAAGAATAATAAATTATTTACAAAATTCACTTAAACATCTAGTTATCAGTATAAAGTAATATTTTATGTATTTGGAAACAATTTGCATTTTAGAAATCAGAAAACCATGATTAGTTTTTTTTTATAATTAATATAAAACAGACTTATGGGGTGAACAATTTTTCAAACGATATGCATGAAAATTCGAGAAACAAAAATATGACCACAAATATTGTGCTTACTTTTTCAGTTTAAAATAAACTTTCTTAAATAGAAAATTGGTTTTTGTAGGTTCTTCTTGTTATCTTAAAGAGAAATTATTTTTTTGTTTTTAAATTGTCAATATATGAGTTGCCTGTCTAATCTTGTCTGTTTCTACTTTAAATCTGTCTGACCGCAGCCAGATATAATCACTAACGAAACCAAATAAAAAATCTTTTCTAGAACAAGGATATTTAGAGTTTGATTTGGAAATTTAAAATGTGTACTATTATTTCGCATTATTTATTTAAAATATCGACTTGTTGTAAAAATGAGATGTTTCATAATATAACCTAGAATCTACTAATTTTCAAATCGCATGTTCTTTGATTACTAGAGGCCTCGAATCAAATGTTTCCTATGTTTACACATTTATATCTGTAAGACCTTGTTTGTCATTCTTATTTATCTTCATACTTTTTTTCTATACCAGGTCACTCATTTTTTAGATGCCTTAATAATTAAATGATATATTAGTCTCAACATAAATATGAAATAATAAGCAATAAACGAAATATACCTGAACTAGTTTCTTTTAACTAGTTACTGCAGCTAGTCCCTTTTCTTAGCAACAATAGTGGTCACGAGGATAATTTTGTAAATAAGTAACTTATTTGTGTCTCGTTATATATTATCTCAGTAATGGCAACTATAAAAATCTTTACTTTTTCAGTTACTTTTGAAATATAGTACACAAGTCTTTTTTATGTCAATCAATGCATTAAATTTCTTTCACAACTAATTTTTTATTTTCAATTTTTTTTTAATTTAAATTACGGCGTCTAGTTTTCAGAAGATTCTTTAGTATGACAGAAATCATATTGAAATAAAAAAAACCAATTGAAAAATTGAATTAAAAACGATTTGAAAATATTTTTTAAATGTATAAAATTGATTTCATTAAATTTGGACCAAAAACTGAAACAGTAATTTTATTTGAAAAAACATTGATCAAATTAAAAAATGTTAAATGATGGATCGCAGATAGTAAATCAACAGCTTAAAAATGAGCAGTTCACTTTATAATAAGGGCACATTTTTAATTTTGGGAACCGCCATATGTATTTAACTAGTAAAAATTTTGAAATGGTAAGAAATAATGAACTAATTCAATTTGTTAAAAATTTGTCAAAATACTATACTTTTCTACCTTTCCTAGTCAAAATTTACAATTTACCAATGAAAAATTTTAGTAATGTAAATGTGGTTAAACAATTAAAAACAAATCAAATCTGCAGTACTACTTCTTTATATTGCCTAATTAGTTCATAGTATTGTGGTAATACTGACAATTTAATATAAAATGTGAAAAAGAATCGTTAAAAAAAAAATTACTCAAACAATTAATAATTATTTAAAAAATGTATTAGAATATTTTTGATAGTTAAAAATGTTCTGTCATAAAAAATACGCCAAAGTAATATTAACGACCAATATACAGATTACCGAAACTTGATTCTAGTTTAGAGAGCAGTTTGGTTTTTCAGAACAACCATATAATACTGCACACGCTAAATTCATTATTGAGATTAAATTAGAATACAATCATGGCTGTAAGAAAAATATAAATATACGAAGAGTCGAATGCAAAAAAGGGGTAAGACTCATTTGCATTGCGTGACAAGGTTTTTTCCATGCCAGCGACCCTTTACGTGTTACTTCCTATAGCAGTCACGTATATAGGTACCTTGCATGTCGTTGATTTCCTTTTCTTCTCCCCTCCCTTACAACTCGCTGAATTTTTTGCCATGCTTTATTTTTATGTACATTTTTTTCGCCGCTAATGTCGTCAGTCTCAGCATTTAACTTATTGATTAAGTATTTTCTTCCAGAAGATAACTTTTGCCGATTCTTCTGAATTTATATAGTATTAAGTTGCAGAGCAGCAGACGAGCGGACAAAAAAGAACTAACTTTATATAATTTGTGACATTTATCTGGTCAAAAACGGTAAAACCAAAAACTATTTAGCCTTAGCTTCATTCTTTCCAATCTAGGGGAGACCGGGGCAGTACGAGACAGTGTTTAACCTTTTGCGGCATGGTGGAAATACCGTATTCCCACCCTTTTTCATATCATTTTTTGCGATTTCAGAGTAGTTTTTATTGGATTTTACACAGGTTTTTTCAATTTCATGCTCGCAGGATGATAGAAAATTGAAATTTTTGTGCGAAAGATCTATATTTTTTAAATAATTTGTTAATACTTATAAACAAGAATGAAAAAAGCCTTTTTTGTTAACAAAATTCATTATTGAAAAAACTTTGCAATATATCCTTATGAAAATGGGTACTTAAGGGTTTTTGGGGTCGCTTAATACGAATCTGGACTCAGATTTTAGAAATTCAAAATGGCGGATCTAATATGGCTGCCGACATTGGGAATATTTTTTTATTTTTTTCTGAAAATTGGTATACAGAGTTTTTCGGGGTCGCTGATCACGAATCTGAAATCAGACTTTGAAAATCCAAGATGACGGATCAAATATGGCGGTCAAAATAATAAAGTTTTCTGGATTTTTTTTAAATTAGTGTACAAGGATTTTTGGAGCCACTGATCACGAATCTGAATTTAGATTTTGAAAATTTAGAAAATTGGTACTAATCCATGTTCAAGGTGGGTAGGTGTATATTTTTTCAGACCTTAATATTCTAAATATTTGTCATTTTGAATACAGATTCAAGTTCAGTGACCCCTGCCTGTGCCAAATTTCAAAAAACGATTTAGAAATATTTTGAATTTTGGCCCGCCATTTTGAATGTTGAAAATCTACGTTCATATTCGTGATCAGAGATACCAAAAACCCCTGTACACCAATTTTGAAAATAAAAAATTCCAAATTTTGGCCGCCATTTTGAATTTTAAAAATTTGGAATTCGAATTCATGATTAGCAACTCCGAAAAACCCCTGCATACCAATTCTAAAAAAAATCCAAAAATATTCCAAATTTAAGTCGCCAGATTGGATCCACCATTTTGAATTTTATAAATCTGAGTTCAGATTCGTGATCAGTGATCCCAAAAACACCCGTATACCAATTTTCAGAAAAAAAGGACGCCAAATATTAGCCGCCATATTGGAATCGCCATTTTGAATTTTTGAAACCTGAGTTCAAATTCGTAATCAGCGACCCTAAAAACCTCTATATACCAAATTTCATGAAAACTCGTTTCCGTGAAAAATGTATGCCGGAAATGGTTAAATGGGACCCCCGATTTACTAATGAGTTAAATGGTACTTAGAACGTTCATTTTTCGGAATTTGTAAAAGAAATGATACGCCAGTTCTTAAAAAAAGAAAAGAAAGAAGATACAAGAATATTGGCATGTTAGAATTGTAGGTGGTGGATTCTGTTATTGTAAGATAATTTGAAATGAAAATGAATTAGTGAAAATGTCGAAATATATTTTTTTTCGTAGAGTTTATTGTAAAGATTAATTATTGAATTTTAATCTAATAACAGAGTTTTCTGAAAACTTTTAGGACGATTATTGAATTGTTTATATGAATTATTTTAATTTGGGCGAAACGGAACATGTACTGGGGCGAGAGAGGACAGGTCACAAAGTGTTTTACAAGAATCAGCGACGCTACAGTACACCGGAATTTCGTATTTACCTACTTTATCTGCAATATATCCAATTTTGTGCCATGCATATTTAAAAAGATTGGTATATCTATGCGAGATTAACTGATTATGCACCACTATGTACATCAAAATAAGAGAATCGGAAACAGTAATCAAAATCATCTTGCTTTGTCGCAAGATAAAATTGATAAAAAAAAACAGAATAGCTGACAACGAATAATGAGTCCTAGATGTAAAAATACTAAGTAAATAAAATAATATACAATTTCATAAAATTAAAAAATTTTAAATATTTAAATTATTCCAACAGGAAGGACATGAAAGATTCAATAATCATTGTCATCTATTCTATTATTAAACATTCTGTGATAAATTTTGTTCTGCGGAAAATAGGTAATTCATTTACAACAGATCGCGCACCTTAAAATTAAACAAACGTTGAAAATAATGCGCAAAATATTTAATTACAAAGGTTAACAATGTGAAACAATTTAGAAGAAAATACGTGTTGTATTTTCTTCGGATTTTTTCGCTCGAGTTTAGACATGGTTTGCAATTCTATACATAATTAGGGGGCGGTTTACCCCTACGTAATTTTTTTATCAATGTTGAATAGACTTTATTTTACTTACTTCGGTATAAACCTTTTTTTTAATTGTGTTTATGTATGGAAAGTGTATATTATCATAGGATCCAGATAAAAAGTATTTAGGGTTAGCTACCCTCTTTGATTTAAAATAAAATTTTTGGCGAAACACTTCAACTTTATTTTTGTCCCAAGTGTAAAATATATTTTTGAAAACGTATTGTTCCTATTAATTTAGAATTTGTTAGCACATTTAAAAATATGTAGGGGTGGTTTACGTGCGCGTAATTTTTTTAATTGTATTGGATGAACTCTATAATACTTCGTTCTTTATAAAACTAATTTCCAAATTTATTTGTGCATGGAAAGTATATATTATCATAGACACAAGATACAAAGTTGTAGAAGTGCCCACCCTCATTAATTAAAAAGAAAATGTTTGGGCGAAACATGTCAACTTTATTTTTGTCTCAAGTGCAAAATATATTGTTTTCAAATTTTTTCTGTCTATTTAAACATTTTCAGCACAACTTTGAATATATGTAGGGGTGATTCACCCCCTTCTTAAAAAATGTAATATATATTAAAATTGAAATCTTTTTCGTTAGCAAATTATTATACATTGCATTTTTAATTAAGTGATTTTCTTTTTAGTGAAAAATAACCTGTCTTCTTCTATTTTCATTTGACATTTTGAATTGATATATATTTTGTCATAGAATCGATTCTTGAAGCCGCAAAAATAATCAGCTCTTCTAAGAGATTATTCGGTTTAACAGAAATTAATCCGGCAGCCTCAAAGTGATCTCTAAATTGCAATTTAATTTCAGATGAATGAAAAATTGATTGCACGGTATGCGCCTTTACAAAAGATTATTATTATCTTAAGTGGTATCTTTTACATTCATATAATTGCAGTGAAATTAAGAGAAGTGGAAAATTAAAATTATGCGAATTTCAATGCAATTTGACTTATTAGTTGAACCCAACGTCAAAGCTTTGATGTATTCAAGGTACTCGAAGAAGATCCGGGTTCTTTTCAATTAGCTTTTTGCGATTTGCAAAAGGCCACGCCATTTGCTAAAGAGGCACTGAGTATAATAACGAGTGGTGAAATATTTCTGAATGGTTTTTCGACTCAATTAATGGAATAAGACGTTTGAAGGGCGAAGAACCGATAAGAATTTCTGTTTCTCCAGATCTCCCAGCATGTCGAGATAATCGTTTCATCCACTGAGAAATCCAATTAGCCGGCCATTAATAAAGCATACTGTTTGCTGCAGCATAATACTACTTCACGTTTGTATTGAGTGTACCTGCAGGGTTTTCCGGTACCTGTCATAGTCCACTCTGCAATGGCACTGAACAATTTAATTCTAATAGAGAACAATATGAATTATGCAGTCTACTGTGCAGTGTGCTCTATTCCTCTAAATCATCATTTTGCTCCCTGAATCAGAAACAATCCAATTTGTCCCGTTAAACAGTATAAAGTTGTTTAATGATTGAATTAGTCCAATTTTTTAATCATCAACAAAATCTCACTAATTTCAGTCCAGTGATCTCGTGCCAAAAACTTTCTAGAAATGCCTGCAATGCATCCAAAGACTATTTTCAAAGAAAATTCCAAAATTTGTGTTTACGTAGACCGTGGTTGAAACAATTCATAAAAATGCATTCCAACTCTGGATTGCTTTTTAAAAAAATTATTAAATTTTTTTAAAGTATGTTTTCAACAAAATACATCAATTTCCGAGGAAGTAGTGAAATTTTCAACTAATACATAAAATTTCAACCAAAGAAATGGATTTTTAACTAAAAAACAATGTTTTCACTAAAAATGAATGTCTACATATTCAGTTAAAAAATTAGATTTCAACAGAAGGAAACTGATTCTTAAGAAAATTGTTAAATTTTCAAGCAAATGGATAAATTTTTAACTAAAATGGTAAATATTTAACTGCAATAAATTTTAAAAAAATATATTTTTCCACGATATGGTTACATTTTTAACCAAGGAAATGAATTTCCAACTAAAATTATGAATGTTTAGCCAAAAAATGACTCTTGAACCAAATTTTTGCATTTTCTACAAAATCGATTGATTTTTAGCCGAAAGAGATAATAATTTGGAATAAAAGATATTGGAGTATTGCCGAAACAGGCAATCTTTCAATAATAGTCAAATATTAATGTAAGAATGCGTTTTATTCTGGTCATATAGTCCAATATAAATAAAAGTGGATTCAGATGTCAATTAATCTTTATTCGTCAATTTTAATTAATATAATCAACGTACGTTTCAACCTAGTTACAGGTCTTCTTCAAGGTAATAAATCACCTAATTTAAACATATTTAACAATATGTCATGCATCGAAATGAATTCACAAATTTAATTTTAAAATTTTTGGTGTTATGTATGAATTTACCTGTCAATTTTGATATTAAAATCCAAAACCAAGACATTTCAATTATTCTTTAGTCATTTATAACGGAGCATAATTTTAGAGTGAGCCAACTCAGTTAATTGTTGAAGTTTAAAATTTATTTGTATCCATATTTGAAGTGTCCTTTTTATATATAAGAAAACACACAAAATTTTTCAGATTTGTCGAATTTTTTATTTTTTTAAATTTATTTTATTTTAATTTCATTGACATCTGGATCCACTTTTATTTATATTGGACCGTATGACCAGAATAAAACGCATTCTCTCATGAATGTTAATAACGGTCGAAGAAATTTCACAGTGTGGATAAACTCCAATCACTGAAATCTGAATAATAGTCAAATAGTTTAATTTTAAAACAAGGATATTAGTTTTCTGAAAAAAAAATTATTAACAAAATATATCCCTTTTTAACCAAATAGTTGAACTTTCAAACAAGAAAATAATTTTGTATCAAGATAGACGAATATTTGAAAAATACATAAATTTCTGAACAAGAAAGATTTTTCAGTCGACATAGAAAAAAATATGTTCGAAATGTTGAATTTGTAATCAAAAACATGAATTTTATAAGCAAGAAGATTATTTTTCTACCAAAACGTAAATTAATTTTCAACTTAATAGTTTAATTTTCAAGTAAGAAGATCAGTTTATATCCAAAAATGTAATAGGAACAATTTTAAGAAAAATTAATTTCCTGTAAAAAAATTTACAAAAACAAAAGTTGAACCTTTAGACAAGGAGCTGTATTTTCAACTGAAATGATACATTTCCGAGCAACAAATAATTTTTCAACAAAGTGCTTTCACTTTCAAATAAGTACTTTAATTAGAAATAATGAATTACAGCGAACCCTAGAGATAGGGCCCCCTGAAAGAGTTCTTCAGAGAATTGCCGTCTCGCCGCAAGCAGGAGTAAAAGGAGCTGCGCGGGGTGTGCGAAGGACACTCAGGCGTGAACAAACAAGAGCTTTTTCTAGGAAACGCCCTTCTATCTGGCTAATTCACCACCAAGGTCAGCCCCAAAATAGGCCCAGTCTCAGAGTTTCACTGTCTTTTCAAAGCAGTAAATGAATTTTCTACTAAAGAAGAGGAATTTTCAAAAAAATACATGAATTTTTAACAACAAAAGTTAATCATCAATCAAATACTAGAATCTCTTGCGAAAGTAGTTGAAGAAAACCAATTTTTTTTAATGGTTGATTTTTCAAATAAACAAAAAATGTAATATTTCATATTCGAACAAAAAATATTTTAATTTTGGATCAAAAATACCTTAGTTCAACTAACAACAGGCGAAGTTTCTAGAAAATAGTTCAATGCTCTATCTAATAGACGAATTTTGAACAAAACAGTCAACTTGTCAGTCGACAAGGATACTCCCTAATGAAATTGTTTAATTTTTAACAAAGTATATTTTAATTGATAACTATATCAATTGTATATAAATTGTCAGTTTAAGACAGTAGTTTTCAGCAAAAACAATTTTGAACCAATGGATGAATTTTCAATCAAGAAAATTAATTTTCTATCAAAAAGGACAAATTTGCAACTAAATTCATCAATTTTCAACTAAATAGTTGCATTTTTAACTGAAGAAAATAAGTTTACATTAAAAAATGGTACAAATAAATTTTTATTTGAAAAAATAGATTTGCAACCATAATACATGAATTTTCAATAGTATATTCAAATTTCTACAAAGTAGATTAATTTTTCACTAAACAGTTCAATTTTTAACCAAATACATAAATTTTCAGCCTAAACAGTAATTTTCTACTAAAGCAGATTAATTTTAACCAGAAAATGAGTACATGCTCACATACATTTTGGAGTATTGAGAAAATAAGAACAACAACAAATCGATAAAATAGACAAAACTCAAATAGGAGATCTATTTCATATTTCAATCAAATGTAATTTTATTCCAATCGGAACGCTTTGGATTAAAATAGAATGAGGCAACATTTAGTTGAGATTATTAAGACCACACTTTTAAGGAAACAATCCTTTGGATCTCAGTTAGCACATAGTAAATAATGAAAGTAGTAAAAACTTTTCGAAATCTTATTATTGAATAAGTGATTTAGGTCCAATTTATTATTACCAGCAGTACTTGCTCTAGATCTGGTGATTATCACTTGCTCCGCTGGCATCCGTTTCTGGGTCCGCTCTCTCGGAAGGAGATAACGCCGATTTGTGTCAGACGAGTCTGGTACGTCATTCTTGATTTCAGAAGCTTGCTACATTTAACGAACTCCGTTTAAGGAAGACAGAAAATGGATATTTACTTTATGACATAATTGCAAGAACTTGTACTTAGAATTTCAGTGAAATTCATTACTAGATTACATAATTTTGTAATAATAAATAATTAATACCATCGAGTTTCAAGATCATAAACCACAACAACTTTTGAAAGCTTATACGCTAAGTAAAATTTTCAAAGTTTATGAGCAGCTCAAGTTTTTCAGCTTATATGTTAGCAAAGTATTGTTCAATAAAAGTTTGGCTTGAAGTTAAGAAAATAAGTTGAACTTTAACTTTTCAGCTTATAAATTTATTTTAATACAAATGAGTCAATCCATTTCATGAATATCAGACTTGTGGGGGCATCTAGAGATTTTGATGAAACCTTGTGAAACTTTATTGCTAATTGAGTTAAGTTTATGGTTTTTACAATTCTTTAATTCAGGTACTTAATATTTTTAAACAAATTCCAAAACATCAACTTTTTGTTTAAAGTTGGAAAATCTGAAATAAATTTTAACTTGTTTTTTTGCTGGAAAGATTTTTTTACTTTTCTTTAAATATAAATACTTTTATTCTTTATCATTTTTCTCTTCGAAACCAATTCTAGAACTTGTTTTAAAACAAATACTCAAAATTAATTAAAATTCGATATTTGAAATCGATTTTTGTATTGCTGTTTATAATTGTATTATTTAAACCCTTGAATTTGATACGCAAGGGTGTGTGAAAGTTAAACATGTTTTATCAAATTATTGTGTATGAAAGATATACGTCATGCCTGCAAAAATAATAGCAATTCAATCAGCTGCTTGAGGGTTGTGAGTTTTTCAAAACATTTTTGGTCTAAAAATTCAAAATCCTATTTTGCTTATGTAAACAGCTATTTTGTGGACAATTTGATTACTTCGTTCCAAGTTTCGTTATAGTGTTCAAAGTGCAACTATTTTGTTGAAATCATCTTTTTAAGTGAAAAATTCAACTGTTTTATTGAAAATTCATTTTTATGGTGAAAAAGTCATCTTTTTTGGTTGAAAAATGAATTTTTGTGGTTCAAAAATTAACTTTGAAGGTTAAAAAATGAAGTGTTTCTATAAAATTTGTTTTGTTAAATTTCTTGCCTGCTAATTCAACTATTTTATTACAAAATCAATAATTTTTTTAAAGATTCAATTATTTTGTCAATCTTCTTTTTTAAGTCGAAATTTCAACTGTTCTTTAAAAATATTCTTATAGATGGAAGTCAAAACATTAATCAATTACTGGTCAGTTTGTTATTGAAAATGTTGAAAATACATCTTTTTGAGTTGAATGTTTATTTCTTTTAGGAGAAAATATTTTTTGTTTGAAAATTCTTCTATTTTGTCAGAAATACAATATTATTCGACTTGAAGAATTGAGAACTTGAAGCATTTTATAATGAAGTAAATGTCGAATATACATTACTGATCTCTATTAATCTTCATTATTATTAATTATTAAATAGTATTTGTATTGTTTATTGGAATTCAAATACTTAAATTTTCTTTTTCTTGTTTGCTGAAAATTCAACGACTTCATTCTTGGTTGAAAAAATATCGAGTATGTTCTTAAAAATTCGTCTTTTGGTGAATAAAATGTCTCTTTTGCTGAAATTCATCTTTATAGATTAAAAATTCTTCTATTTTCTTTAAAATCTAAGTATTTAATGGAAATTCGTTGTTCATGTTAGAAAAGTAATTTTTATTCATTAGATATTCATCTTTCTGTATTGAAAGTTAACTGTGTTGAGCGAAAATTCAACTGCTTCGTTGAAAATTCGCTTTGTTGGACTAAAAATTAATTTCTTATAGTTGTAGGTATTTTTTGGCTGAAAATTCAACCATTTTGTCAGGAATGCAATATGTGTAGGTATAATTCAATTTGTAATATTAAGAACTTAAAGAGCTTTCTATTCTAGTAAATGACAAATGTACAGCATAAATTTTACTTAAATGATTTCATTACCCTAATATCCTGAAAAATTCATGCTAAGGACTTAAGTAGTTAGTGAAAATGTGTATTTCTTAGTGTAATTCTACTTATTAAAATTTCGTTCTTTTATTAATGAACTTTTATTAAAAATTTAAATAATTTATTATTGGTAGAAAACATATCTTTTTAGTTGGAAATTCCACTTTCTTGTTTGAAATTAAAGTATTTTGTTAAAGGATTGTCTTTGAGTAGAAAATTATTCTTTTTATTCTCAAATTCATCGTCAAAAATTTCACTATTTTATTTCAAGCCTTCTTATTTTAATAAAAATTCAACTGTTTTATTGAAGTCATCATTTTGGTCGAAAATTCAACTGTTTTATTAAAAATGTATCCTTTTGGGTGAAAGTTCGTCTTTTATGATAAAAGAATCATTATTCTTGAATAAAAATGCATCTTTTCTCATTAAAAACCTACCGTTTTGGCCGAAATTTCAACTGTTTTTCTGAAAACCCATCTTCTTAGGTAGAAAATTAATTACATTCCGTGAAAAATTGTTTTGGTTAGAAAATCAACAATTTTGTCTGAAATTTAATATAAATCCACTTGAAATATTAGAAATTTATGTGTTTCATATTAAATAAAATATTGGATCTACGTTCATTTGATTTGAATGAACTTATACTCCCTATTTTCGTCAAAAATAAATATTTTTGGTTATGAATTCAGCCACATATTTGGAATTTGAACTACTTTGTTGCGAATCCATATTAGGTTTAAAATAAGATGTTTTGTTAAAAAAAAACACTTCTTTTTTGAAAAAAATTCGTCTATTTTCGTTGAATTTACCTGGTTGAAATTTGATTTTTTTTTTCGTTAAAAATTAATTTTCTGTACAAAATTGGACGACTCTATTGTGGATTAATTGAAATTTTAAGTATTTTCTTAAAGGTTTGTCTTCTTGTAGAAAATGATTCTTCTTGTTCTAAAAATTTTAGTTGTAGATTAAAAATGGTGCTATTTTGTTCAAAATATAACTGTTTAGTTAAAGACGTATTTATTGTTGAAAATTTAAGTCTTTTGTAAAAAATTCGCCTGGTTGGTTTACAATTAATTTCTTTTTGTACCAAATATTTGTTTGTTTAAAATTCAATCGTTTTATCAGAAACTCAATACAATTTGAATTAAAATATCAGGAAATTGCAGTGTGGCATACTGAATTCAATATTGAATCTACAATAATTTTATTTAAATGAGTTTCTCTCTCTATTTCTCTCAAAGTAAAATTAGTCTGATATTGTAATATTTTGAAATGATCTGCCTTTAACCCTAATGTCGTGTCATAAATAATGTAAATATAATTAACGAAAATAAAAAAATTGAATTTAATGGAGCACATATGATATTGGGTTGTGGGTTAGTAGGGATAGGAGAAGTGAAGGAGAGAGTAACTGTGGAGGAGAAAATGGATAGTAATTACCGACAACGCCCGAGAAACTCCAAGCTAGGTACAATTAGTGAGGGTGATATGTAAAATGAATCATCGCCCTGGGCTTTTGCTGGAATTGTGTAGGTTATTATTACCGGCGACGTCCGATTCAATTACGCGAAAAACATGGACAGGGTGCATCTCTTTGCAGCCAGACGGCTGATAATTGCTGTCAAATATTTTCGAATGAATTTCAGTAACCCTCTTATTCGACCTTCATCTATCTCTTCCTTTTTCATGTCAACTTTTCCATTCGCGCCCTAAATTCAGGTACTCCTATAGACAAAAATCAATACCTGGCTTGAAAAAAAAAATCAAGTAGTATGGCACCATTGAAAAATTAAGTCATGCTATTTTGAAAACTTATTCCAACCCTCCCTTACCCTATGACAAATTATTAAACAAAGCGTGAACCCTCTAGCGTGCCTTTACAAATACAACCACCCTCTACTTTAGTCCTTTCAATGTTCGAATTGTTTTCTCTGATTTTATTTCATAAACGGCTAAAATAAAATACAAGCATAATATTTTAACAGAATTTACAGCCTAAAATGCCAGCTCTAAAAAAAGGAAAAATTGGTTTATTTTTCACTAACATAGGAGGAGAATAGGGGAATAAATTATTTTTAATAAAGCAATGTATACTTAACATATAATCGAATCTTTCAAACAAAAAGACGAATTTTTTCAAAGACATTACAATTGTTAGCTAAGAACTTTTCAACTCAAAAGATTAATTTTCAGTTGGAAAATACGGATTTTCTATATATCGGTCTAGTTTGTAATGAAAAAGATAAATATTTAACAAACTAGTTGAATTTTAGCAGAATATTTAAGTTTTCTACAAAAGATTTAAATCTTTAACCACCCAGTTAAATTTGCAACCTATGACGGTAATTTTGCAAACAAAAGGAACAAATTTTAAACCTGCAATGGTGAAATTCCTACCCAGTGGTCGAATTTTTAAACAAAAAAATGTAACGGAGACCAAAAACAATTGCATTCAGAAGAAAAAGTTTGCTACCCGAACCCGTGTGGAAATAAACCCATTTAGCCCTATTACAAGTCTGGCACTAATTGAATCGGGGGCTAGTCAGGTTATTAATTTTGACAAAGTACTCCATCGGGGACTAATCGGGGACAAGTTGGGCTTTTTATTTTCAAAATTTCAGTCGTGGCCTGGTCGGTGGTTGTTCAAGGACTAATCGGGCCTTTTTGTTCACTTACTTCCATGCGGGTAATCTTCAGGCTCTGGACGGGAGCTAGTGGGGCTCTGGTCGGGTTATTCTTATGTTTGAGTTTTCGGTGAGGTCTTATCAAATGAGGTAATATCTAAAAAAGTGTAATGATTTTTTTATTCTAAAACATTAAGAATATATTTAACAATAATCTTACACCGTTTTTTGGAAAAAAGATTTATTAATGGTAAATTCATCTCAAATATACTTGATAAATAATTATTAGGTTAATAATTTTGTACGAAAATCAACTTTTTATAAAAACAACGAACAAAATCTTCAAAAAGACGTATTCTTATTTTTTGTAGTATTTTTTAGAAAATTGCGAATTTCTAGGAACCTTCATTTGAGTCTTGTGGTTCTGGATTGGTAGCTTTAAAGAAAATCCGCAGGGGCGCGACGAGCCGCCTCTCGCACAAACAGAAATTATGCGTCGAGTCTTTAAGACAGCAGTCCTCACGTATCGAAGCATAATTACCTGGAGCAGAGACTAACGTGACCAACATGGCGGTTCCTTCAGAGCGAAGCTCTTCCATTGCTGCGTTCCAGCTGAACTTTTTTTTAAAATTAATATTCCACAAATTTTGGGGATTTTTAGGTACATAAATTTATCCATTTTTAAGCGTAGGATATGTTCCCCATTAAATCTTGGGTAAATTTGATCACTTTAAAATATTTCAAAAAAGTTTATGGAAATTTCCCTAAATAATAAATATTTTGACAAACTTTTAGGGAATGTTCCACAAATTTTGGAAAGTTTGGTTAATATTCCACGCGGATTTATTATTATATGACCCCTACTAGTACCCGATCAGGATCCGACTAGGATAAATCGGGTCACCTAACTACCCCCCCGACTAATCTACCGTGACGCTACTGGTCGGCAGCTAGTCAGATGACCTGACTAGCCCCCGATTTTAAGTGGGGTTGCATTTTCGGGAACCAGACTAGTTCCCCATTTGAATTTCTACACAGGAAAGGGTCAATTTTCGACAAAACAGGTACATTTTTAACAAAATAATAGAATTTTTAACAAAATAGTTAAATTTTCAACTAAAGTCATAAATCGGAAAGTTTCAAATAAGTAGTAGAATTTTGATTAAAAAAAGATTAATTCTGAAAGAAAAATACAAGACATTCAACAGTTGCATTTTCAACTAAAGAAGACAACAATTTTATCAAAAGAGTAAGCATTTTTACCAGAAAATATTTTTTAGTCAAGAAAGAAAATATATTAATACCAAATTATTGAATTTGTTATATTATGTATTTTAATACAATATTTAATTTTCAACCAGAGAAACTGATTTTAAATAATGAAGTAAATTTTGACTTAAAGGGCTAAACATCTACCAAGAAGATGATTTTACATGGTTTTACATGTTATGAATTATAATATTATAAATTAATGGGAATGATATACAATTTCAGGGATAAACTCGAATGCAAAGCACGAGATACGTGATCAGAATGGGTTCGTTAAGAACGAACGAGCTTTAACAAAAGAAAATTCACAATCGCCAAATTATTGTTGTCGATGCTTTGACTTTTAGTTTTAAATAATCTCTGAACAAAGACCGAGCGGGTAGATTTTGTTTAGTTTAATTATGGGGATGATAGTTGGCCCTTTTGGTATAAAATAATCTTCTTGGTTAAAAAAAGTAATATTTTTCATTTGAAATTCAACTACTTGGTTGAATGTTGAACTCTTTTTTCAACAATTCATGTTTTTCAATATTCCCAATTTCAGTTAAAAATATATCTCGTCGTTCGAAAAGTCAACTATTTTGTCAAAAACTAATTGGCAGCAAATTTAATTATTTGTTTACAAATAAATTTTTTCAGGAAAATTAATATTTTTAGTTGAAAATTTAACAGTTTAATACAATATTGATATTTTTAGCATAAAAATAAAATAATTTGGTAGAAAATTAAATTAATTGGTTTAAATATAATACTTTTATTGAAAATTCATAGCTTTGATATAAAATTCAACTATCTTTTAAGTATTTAAACTATTTGTTTAAAAATTCATCTTTTTGGTTGAAAATTTAAATATTTAGTCAAAAAAACTTATCTTTTCTGGTTAAACATTCAATTCTTAGTTAGCAGTTGAATTGTTTTGTTAAAAATTCATTTTTGTTTACATTTGCATCTTTCGTTGAAAAATTTTGTATAATCAAAAATAATATTTTGACCTGAAAATGTAACTATACCGCTTTTGGGTTATACTTTCCTTTATAAGTTGAAAATTTAACCGTTCAGTAGAAGATTGATGTTTTTTGTTGAAAAATCATCTGTTTTGGTAAAAAATGCCTCGTTTTGGTGGTAAATTCATTTTTTTCGGTTAAAAATTCATCTGTTTGGTTAAAAATTCACCTACTAGTTCAAATACTTCATGAAAAAATTAATTTTTTAAGATTTACATCATTGATTGAAAATTTATTCATTTTGCTAAACAAAAAATTTCTGTTCAAAATTAATTTTTTATCCGAAAATGTAACTCTTCCATTTTAGATTTAAAATTTTTCCGTTCAATTATTTGGTGGAAAAATCATGTACTTTGTCGAAAATTCGTAATTTGATAAAAAAAAAGTAAAATCCGTTACCCCTATGGGTTATAAAGCAGTTTTTGAACGGCCCCTGTCTATTTAGATTTCATGTATCTAATTAGAAAATCAAACTTTAGTGTAATATCCTCTTTTAAACAAGGTTTAGAAGGTTGAATTGCCTAGTTGATAGAATTAAGCAAACACCTCAAAAGTTTTCTCTCGTGAAAGGGAAATCGTTATCCTATCTAAGCGTCACGAACTTATTGGAAGAGTGAACTTTTAACACAAATTCTTTTTGATCTTACTTGAAAAATATGGCCCAAATCAGCCGTCGTCCGTCGCTCCCCTGTCACCGGAAATTAAAGATTCAACGAGTCGGGGGCAATTTGGCTGGAGAGTTTGAGAAAGGGAACAAGACGAAGAGATGGATAAAAATGGAAATCGATGCTCATGCTCGACGACTGCTACGAGAGGAGAATTCTGTAATTCAGAGGAAAAAACGTTCATGTGCTACACATCTGAAACAAATTACTTTCAGCGATGCACAGTGTACGATTCAAAATGAACCATCAAGTCGCATGCGAAAAGTTTCATTCCTGACCTCTCTAAATTGGATGTCTGATTAAATTCGGTGCTTTAATCAAATTAAATTATGCTTCGATTACTTAAACTAATTGAGAAGGATTTTCCACATTTTTCTTTAGAAGCCTGAACAATTTAGTAAGTCAAAATTTTCCAATGAATATTTTTATTTCGTGGTCAAATTTATGTCCGAATGTTTCTAAATATTTTTTATGAAGAAGAACAATTCAAGATTGAGCTAAGAAATATTAAATTTATGGTACCAGTAAGCAAAAAAATCTGCCCGCGTCGCGGGCACATTCTCATCGCGCGCTAGCGCGCGGTTTGCTTCGCTCGCAAGTTTGAGCGCGCCTAGGGCGCGCGACGGTTGAACCTCGCGCTACGCGCTCGAACATAATTACACCTTGCGCTTCGCGCTCGGATATTTATTCTTTGCATTTGGACTGCTTGAAAAAAACTTTGTCAAAAAATCTCTTTTAGATGGCAGTATTTATATGCGTCTTCATATTCTGAATTGTCTACTTAATTAAGTATAGCAAAGATTAAGTTTCTCAAAGCTCTGTAGGCTTTGAGGTACACATTCTCATCGAGGCCCTCGCGCTCGATTTCCGACAGACACTTGTAAACAGGTTTTGTTGGATTTTTTTCTCGTAACTTTCGTCGTTTTTCCACACATCTTTTTTTATTTCCTTTTTTTTCAACGTTATTTTTCACGAATAAAATAAAAAGTACGCGTCCTATCAAGAAGTGATTCTTAACGAAATTGTATATTTTTTTTGGGATAACCATTTTTGTGGATTTATCTTTTTTCGTATCCTATATAGTTTGTCCACAAAATAGAATTTTTTATTTTCCATTATTTTTTGTGCAATCAAAATTTGAATTTTCGATTTTTGAAGAAACTCCAAAAATTGGTTATGAAAAGCTTGTAGGGCTTTCAAAAAAAATGTTTTTCTTTTCTTGAATTTTTTTCATATCGTCCATTTTTCGGCTTCAAATTTTGATTTGCGGTTAATTAAAAAAGTTTTGAAAACGCTATAACTCTGAGAATTTTCCTTTTGTCGAAAAAAGTCATGAGGATAAATTATTTGTTTTTTTAATACTATAAATATCTGTACATAGAATTTTCAAATTCAGAAAAAAGTGGTCTCAAAAATTTTCAAAAGGCGCTCACTTTTTAAATTTGTATAAAAAATGGCTGGTTCACGAACTCGTCCTTTTTTAAGTACCTAAAAAAAGTGTGCCAAAGATGAATTTTATTCGTTCATTTTTTTAAGAGTTATCGTGTTTACGGACGGACGGCCGGACGGACAGACGGACAGACGGACAGACTCCATCGTGAAAACGTGATTTTCGGATTCAGGGGATCTCGAAACCTGGAGAATCGTTGAAAAAGTGTGATGTCAAATTTCCGACGATTCTAATACTTCCTGAATCATAAATGATGAGAATGTAAAAAGCCTTCTGATCATCCTAAAATAATTTATATCTGAAGAATATTTAAAAAATTAAAACATAATATAAAATTTTTAAGACTTCGATGAAAATAAAATTTTTAAGAAAAAGCGCCACTAAATTTTAGAAAAAATTTTAATGAATTTATGAAATATTTAGAAGTTTTGAAAAGATTATGAATTATTTTAAACTTAAAAATGAGAAAAACAATTTAAACAACGTATAGCTTTTTAAAGATTTTAAACAACAAATTTAAAAGCTTTTTAAACAATTTAGAAGATTTCAATAGAGTAGAAAGATATTCTTAAAATTTGTGGACAATTTAAAAATAATTTGTAATTTTAAAAATAAATTGTTTAAAGAAAACTAAAAAATACTTTCAAATGTATAAAAAACGAATCTAGAATATTCAAGGGCAATTTTACAACATATTCAGTAATTTGAGTTGAAAGGTTTTAAAAAGATTTAAAGATAATTTACAAAAATTGAAATATTAAACAAAATTAAAACAAAATGTAGAGTTTTAAAAATTTTTGAACAAAATTTTGAAGCTTCTTAAGGATCTTCAAGAGTTTTAGAATGATAAACGAATTTCCTTGAGATTTCTGAAAATAAATGAGTCAGTTTAAAATATGGTTAAAAATTTATCTCTTCTGGTAAAAAGTTCATTTTTTTATTTCATTTAAAATAGAACTGTTTGGTTGAAAATTAATTTGAATTTATTGTCGATTCATATATTTTGCTGAAATTTCGTCTTTTTGGAATAAGTTAACTATTTTTTTATTTAAAATAAAAATTATTTTGGATTACAATATCAACTAATATATTTTTCTTTGAGAATTAGTTCTTTTTTAAATCAATCTTCTTCGTTAGAAATTCGTGATTTTGGTTAAAAATTTAACTATTTGGTGAAACAATAAACTACTTCGCAAGAAAATACAAATTTTTGTTGCATAGTCTTCGTTCATTGTTAAAAGTTCGTCTTTTTAGAATTAAAAATTGAATGTATGGATTGAAAATTTTAGTATAAAATTCAACTCTATGGTTTAAAATTTATCTTCTTGTAGTTGAATATTCAACTGCATCGTTAAAAAATACTGCATTTGGCTTTATCTTGGCTTTAGTTGCAATTTTTGTTTAAGATTCAACCATTTTCTTGAATTTTTGTTGTTTATGTTAAAAAAAAATTAACTAACAATTTTTCTGTTTCATTATTGGTGAATATTTGTTTTTCTTAGTTAAAAATTAATGTATTTTGTAGACATTTTTTTATATGCTGTATATGAATAATTTTAATTAAAAATTTAACTCATTCTTTGAAAATTTATTTATTTTGTAAACATTCGTTTTTAAAAAATTAATTTTCTTAATCGAAAGGTAAATGCTCCAATTTTTGTTAAACATTTATATTTCTTAGTTGAAAATTAATAGTTTTTAGTTGATATTTTTATTTTTTAGTTGAAAATTTATCTTTTTCAGTTGAAAATTCAATTGCCTCTTGAAAAATTCGTAGTTTTCGTTCGGAAATTAATCTTACGGGTTGATGCATGTTTTTCGTTAGAAATTCTATTTTTTGGTACAAAATTAATCTACTTAGATGAAAATTAATCAAATCTGATCAAAAACTATCATTTTCGGTTGAAAAGTAAGTTACTTTATTGAAAGTCCTTTTTTTCTTGGTTGAAATTAAATGTTTCAACTAAAAACGTAACTTGTCCATTTTTTATACAAAAAGCAGCCTTATTAGTTAGAAATTGAACTATATAGTTTAAATTCATTTTACTGCGTTAAAAATTTGTCACTATGTATGAAAAAGTATCTTTTCTCACTTTAAAATTCAACTATTTCGTTAAAAATGCATGCATTTTGTGGAAAATTCGTATTCTTCCTTAGAAAATTAATCGCCTTACTAAAAAAATTCATTTTTTCGCTTGAATATTTATATATTTTGTTACAGCTTGGTCCTTTCTGATAAAAAATTAATCTTCTTTGTTAAATTTTCAAGGAAAAATGTGAATTGTTAACCATGATTAATTTATTTTTACCGACAAAGACGAATTTTCTACAAAAAAGATGAATTTTCAACTAAGAAATGTAAATTTGCAATAAAAAATGAAATAAACATCTTCCAATTAAAAAATGAATTTTTAACGAAAATATTTGAATTTTTAAACAAAGTGATGAATTTACAACTGCAATTATGCATTTTGAGCCAAAAGATGAATTTTTGACTGGGTAATTCAATCTTCAACCCAGCAGTTGAATTTTCAACTAAGAAAATTAATTTCACACAAAAAAACTAGTTTTAACACAATAAAGGAATTATCAACTAAACAGTAGAATCTTTAGGCAAAAATCTCAACTCTTCACCAAAAAAAGATAATTTCAACAAAATACAGGATAATCCCGTGTTGAAATAACCCCATTTGGCCCTATTACAAGTCGGGACTAATCAGTGAAGAGCAGTATCCTAGTAGTAAACTATTAAGCACGGTACAGTTCAGATTGCGCTACCACCTTCATTTGAGTCTTGTGGTTCTGGACTGGTAGCTTTAAAGAAAATCCGCAAGGGTGCGACGTGCCGCCTCTCGCGCAACAGAAATGACGCGTCGAGTGTTTCAGACAGCAGTCCACACGTAACAAAACATAATTACCTGAAGCAGAGACTACTGCGACCAACATGGTGGTTCCTTCAAAGCAAAGCTCTTCCATTGCTGCCTTCCAGCTTAAGTTTTTTTCTTGAATTAATGTTCCACAAATCTTGTGGAATTTTAGTTACATAAATTTATGTATTTCTAGGCGCAGGATACGTTCCCTATTAAATCTTGGGTAAATTTGATCACTTTTAAATATTTCAAAAAAGTTTATGGAGATTTCCGTATATAATAAGTACTTTGACAAAGTTTTAGGGGATGTTCCACGAATTTTGGGGAGTTTGGTTAATATTTCACGCGGATGTATTATTATATGACCCCTACTAGTACCCGATCAGGCTCCGACTAGCCCCCGACTTTAAGTGGGGTCGAATGGTCGGGAACCAGACTAGTTCCCCATTTGAATTTCTAGACGGGATGCTATAGTACTAAAAAAAAAATTCTGCTTTATACGTTCCATTTCGAGGAATACACATTTTGTGCCCTAGAGACTTTTTATGAAAGTATATCAGTGTTCTCTGGAATCCTAATAAGAACATTTATTTCTGATTATTCAGGAGGAGTGTGCGTCGATGCTGCAGGACCTTAGCGATAAGATCAACAATAGGCATCAAGAGGTCCACACACACCCTCTACTCTCCATCTTCAAAATGGCTGAGGTCGAAGTAAAATTGCCGCTCAGTAGTCAAGCCAAGTTGACATCGAGACCTTCGGCCTTTTTCCTGGGGTTTACTTTGCTGATAAGTTGCTTCCTCCAAAGATCCTTAACGTCGATGTTAACGCCCTCGTTTTTCGAGGACCTCATCTCGTGACACGGATGACCATTTTCTTCGAGAAAGCTTTAAGCGCCACTACAAACGACAAACTTCACGGTTTGTGCAGATTATATATACACAACTACATGTATACATGTATGTATAGCTACATTATATACGCGAAAATTCAGGCTCAGATGGTATGGCTGAGAGAAAGTTAATGAAAGGGAAAAGGAAGTGAGAGGGAGAGTGAATGTGCTCAAAAACTCAGACTAAGAAGGGAGAATTAGCATTTTCGATTGGCAAATTCTCCTTTCGACTGTGACGATCTTTCTAACTGCAAAGTGCTAAAAAATGACGTTATCCAATTATTCAAACATTTTTTGTTACATTGTTATAAATCACAAAAAATATGCACATCAATTAGAATGTTCAAAAGTGAAAGGAGTTCAGGGCCACCTATAAATTGCGTGACACATTTTTATACAAGTTTGCACGATTCGCAATTGAAGATTTAACAATCGAAAATCGACAAAATTAAATTGGTTTTAATTTTAAATCTTCAGAATTGAACGTTCTCAAAGAAAAAAAACATTTAAAACTCCATAATTTCTTATCGCACACGTTTCATATTGAAAAATCTTCCAAAAATTTTCAAATGCAAGAATTTTCAGTGGTAACTATTCATAATAGTAGAAATTTGAACTGCTAATCTTTTAAATCGAAGAGTTATTAATTTTGAAACTGTACATTGAAAAACAAAGTAAGTTTTAAATTTTACAATTTCAATAAAAGCTCTTTAAAATTGTAGAACTTTGAATTTTTTATATTTTTATTAAAGCTTTTTTTAGTTTGGGAAATTTAACATTAAATGTTCTTTCATTCTTATGATTCACATTTGAAATTTTTAAAAATTCGGTAGATTTAAAATTCAAAACTCTTCACTTCTGATTTTCAAAATTAACAAATTCCTAAATGTTTATTTAAAAAAATATCTTTAAACTTAAAGATTTTTCCGTCTCATCTCTTAAATTTTGAACTGCATATTCTAAAACAGCGATCAAAATCTGATCATTATAAACTATGAACGTTACAAGTTAATAAATTCTCAACTGTACATTTTTAAAATCAAAGAATTTTAAATTAAAAAACTTTAAACTTGAACAATTTTCTCTGTTAAATCTTCAAAATAGAACTTTAAATTTTGAATCTTCCAAGTTTAAGAGTTTTTAATTTTGAAAATTAACGATCGAAAGAGATGTAATTTTTAAGCTTTAAAATAAAAAATTCTGTAATTTTAATGATTTACTTCTGCAATTTCTTCAATTTAGAATATTTCGATTTGAAATTCTTGACTTTTGATCTTCAATATTATGCAAATTCAAGATTCTGCTTAATGCATCTTCGCAATTGAAAAAATGTGAATTGCCGATCTTATGAATTTAGAACTCTTCTTTTCTGGTTAGAATTTTTATATTTCTTGGTTAAGACATTAACTGTCACTTTTTGGTTAATAATTTATCTTTAAAGTTTGACGATTAAGCTATTTGAATGAAAACTTAACTGTTTTGTTTGAAACAAATGTTTGGGTTGAAATATCATCCATCACACTTTTTGTTGGAAAATTCATCTTCTCCTTTTAAATTCGAAATTTCAAGTTTAAATAATATTATGTGGCTGAAAATGAAACTGCTTTTGGTTTTAGTTTGTTCATTTTTGTTTAAAAATTCGATCATTTGGTTGAAAATACTTCTTTTAAGGTTTAAAATTAAACGTCTGGGTTCAAACTTTTGCTCTTTTGTTAAAAAGTCATCTTTTTGTTCGAAAATTCAACTTTTTTTATTAAAAATTCGTCTAATCAAATTAAAAAATTATGGTTAATGGTATATCAATCATATTTTTTAGTTAAAATTAATAAATTTAAGAATTAAAATGCTGAATCTGAAATTTTATAATTTCGTTTATAAAAACTCTATGTTGAAAATATTACCAGATTGAAATTTAAATATTAGTGAGCAGGAAAAATAAAAGAATTTCAGGGCGAAATCAGGAAAAAGAAAGAAATTTTTTAAATGAATTTTATCCGCTACTCTGCTATGATAAATTGTACGATTTTTCTCAAAATCGTTGAGTCTTTCGAGAGTTTCGTATATGTTTAAACCCACATTTCGAAAAACGCATGGCTGATAGATTATTCGCTTTCACTATAGACAGAAAGGAACTTTTTTTTTCTTCTTCCTCACTTTTTGTTCCTTTTGTAACCAGGAGCCTTGTGCCTCGTATCACTACTCTCGTATATAAAAACCCAAACAGTGTTTCACAGAAAAGCGTTATCTGCTAGAAGGGATCACAAAAAATTTTAAGGGTGCCGAAACGTGCAGGGGAACTGGAAACTATTTCATTTTCTCTGCTGGTACCGTGCATGAAAGCAATTTCACTGCAGGTGAAATGCAAATATTTTTGTTTCACATTAACCAAAGAGACCAAATTATTCACTGTATGGCATGCGACATCAAACTGCTAATTAAATTGCTCTCGCGATTTCGATTAACGAATCAAGTTTTTACACAGGTCCAACGAAATTCAATTTCTCTTTATTAAGCTTCTGTGCATTTTTGGACTTGTCTTATTTTATTTCGATAATTTTCAAATATCATTGACAGGAATAATAATAATTATAATTATCTATCATTCATTCATTCTGTCCACATTGAAGTTTTTCTTCTTGGATTGAAACAGATTGAAGGTATCCCATCTGTCATTCACAATGTTGTTGTTTTAAATTTAAATATAAAAAATGTTAGGACGATATCACTATTAAATCTTTCAAAATTGCAAAATTCTTGATCAAAAGCCGTTATAGTCAGTTTGAAATATAATAACTTTATGTTTAAATGTTCTGAAAATTATCTCGTATTTCAAATTCTTCGAAGTCATTGAGTATGAAATTGAAAGACTTGATAGTTGCACAATCTTCAATTCATCGTATTTGTAAATAAAAAATTTTGAACTGAATCCATCCATAATAAATTCAAAACAATGAAGGCTTAAAATTATGTAATCTTAAAAATTCGATTCACAGCGATATTTTCTTGTATTCTTTTTTTAAATAATTTCAAATCTCCAGGATAAAATCTTTAAATTGTCGGATTTTCAATTAAAGATTCATTAAAGTGACTGATTAAAACAAAATTAATAAAAATAATTGAAAGAATTGAAAGAATTGATTCTTTGGGAATTTTCAGTTCGAAGGATCTGTGAATAAACTATTCTAAATTAAAGTCCTCCAGAATGAATTGCAAATAATGAAAAATTCAGAAATATATTTTTGAAATTCATACTTTGAAATTGAAAAGTATTTAGAACCAGGCATTGAAAATTGATTTATTTCTTAATTATAAATGTTCTAAAATTCTAAACATTTGAAAGTCAACTTGAAAAAGAACAAAAATGTAAATTATAAACCTTAAAATTGTATAAATTTAAAGACTGGAATCATATATAGCAACCTGTTTGGGCATTCTTCTTTTTTTATTTTCTATCTTATATCTCAAATTGGCGAATTCTTAGTTAAAGGTTTGAAAAATAAATAATTTATATTTATAAAATATTTATTTGCAACTTTCCATTGATGAATGATAATTTTAAGAAAATGTTAAAAATTTAACAATTTGAAACGAAAAAGTTCAAAATCGTGTTTTTTAAAATAAAAATTAAAGTATGCGGAATAAAAAGCGCAGTAAAATTAAATTATTTTTGTAATTTTGTGTGGATACAATTTTAAAGTTTCGAATTTAAATTGTTCCTTTACACAAGTTTTTAATTTTGCGAATAAAATTGAAAGTGATTAATTTTAAAAAGTCTGATTAACAATTTAAAACTGGTTAATTTTTAAACGATTTAAATTTACCTTAAGTAAATAAAATTTTCAAGGATTTGAATACGAAAAAGTTTTCATATCATAACTTTCTGCGACTAAAATTTCTTGTTAGTTCTGAAGGAAATTCGAATTCGTTCATGTTCAGTGTCAACTTGGCTTTACTCAATTTATTATTGTCAATTTAAAATTGTCAAACTGCAATCGCTTCAAAATTTGAAATACTTTTATTTCGAGAATCTTCAATTCAAAATAAAATATTTCAATTTCAAATGCACAATTTCAAACTCTGTCAATCGTTTATTATGATTTTTTTAATTATTAACTATCATTTCAAAACTCTTCAAAACCTAATAATTAGAAAATTTTTAATAACAATTTCTTAAATTGTTTATATTTTTAATGTTTTATTACAATTTTGGATAGCATTATTTTCCAGTAAATATTGTAATATTTAGAAGGAACGTCACTTGTGTAGATAATAATAGCAAATCAATATACTTTAAGTCTAAATTTTTTTCAAACTAACAGTTTTCGCTGCCCAGCAAGCTTTTCCGTAATGGACCATTTTAGATATTGTTAAAGTTTCGAGTCGTGCGTGTGTAAAATATTAATATTAATATAATATTAATATTATGACAAGAGACTCAAGTGTACAATGTGTACAGATTGTTTTGCTATACACAAATCATAATGCACCGTATACAATAGATTAATATTTAAGGTAAGTGCTCGCTCAGAACCTTGGGAAAATCCTGGCACGTTATTTCGTATGTAAACACATGCAAATAATTATCTCGCGACTTCCTGCTTCACTTTAAATACAATTTTCTGAGAATGAGAACGCAAATATATTTTTAAATCCCCTTTATACATATGGTTTACTCAGTTCATAATTTCAAACAATAATGTGAAAAACATTTGCAAAAAATGGTAATTTGAACATTCTTTTTTTGTGCAAAATGTGCTACTTTCTTCATTTTACTATTTCTTGTCTTTCCAATTTCCTTCCCATAATTTTTTCATAATTTTGCATAACAATTTTGTGTACCTCACTTGAAAGAAAATTTGCATCTAATTGAAGCGCAAGAGAGGGAGAAGTGTGATAGAAACAATGCAGAGAAACCCAGTGTGAAAAAATTGAAAATCCTTTATACATATTCCATATTAGTGACTACTGTATGTAATTATTATAAATAGCTACGACGAAAATCGCTAATCGCCCAAGGCAAAACAGTTACACCGCGATTAAAATATAAACTGTTTGTACATTGCATCAATTAGGAGAAATTTGTTAGTATAGATAAATCGGTTATTTGTGCAAATGCATGTGTATTTTGAGTGATTGATTGAAGGGAAAGAGAGAGAGAGAGAGACAGAAAAATAAGGTCGAATATGAAGGATGAGGCGAATAACGAAAGCTAAAATAACGAGTAAGGTGGACCTGTGACGAGGGATAGGGGCCACTTAACCTAATTTAAAACTTGATGCCAATTTTGAAAATTAAAAGGTTCCATCAGCCAAGTATTAATTTCTAAAAGGAATTAGATCCATAAAATTTGGATAAAAGAAATGAAGTACACGATCGAAACCCTCTCTTTTTAATATCTGCCAATTACTGTAGGCGTACGCATTACGGGTGTAATTATTTTTAAATTATATCCCAATATAAAAAAATCCTTACACAAACAAAGTAAATAATTTTGTTAACAATTTTTTGATCAATATTGGTAGGTTTTGATAAGTCATAAAAGTTTCTTTAATTGGAAAGTCGATGCTTCTCGAAGACGCGAAAAAATATAACTTATGTATTCGCAATGTTAAAAAAGTTTTTCGCGTGTCAACAAGTATATGTTTCAAGTTTATAAATCGGTTTTGCAACTATAGGTCGATCGATGATTTTTGAAAATATAAAAAATATACTGCATTTAGTATTTGTTGTATTTTAAATATTTAAAAAGTTCTTATGTAAGTAGAATAAATCTTCTTTTTTTCAACATCATATACATCTGTACTTTTGGATAATGAAAGGTTTAACAACAGTTCGATCGATGCTTCTTGAAGACTCGAACAAATACACCCATATTACATCAGAGTATTTTGGATATTAAAAAAGTGTTTCTGATATAAACAGAATAAGCCATTATTAGAAAAGATAAAAATCGCTCCTGATTGTCATACAAATTTCAACAGTAGCTTGATCGGCGCATATCGAAAATGTGAACAAATACAATTCTTATAGAATTGTTGTATACTAAATATCAAAACAGTGTTTCTCTTATAAGTAGAATGAGCAATTTTTTCAACTTTATAAATTCGTACAGGTGGATTATAAAAGGTTCAAAAATAGGTCGATGAATGCATCTCAAAGACGCGAACGAATACAATAAATATCGTTTTATTGTATTTTGAACGTCAAAAACATTTTTCTCATAAAAACAAGATGAAATTTCTTTTAAAATCTCTAAACTAAAAAAAAAATTCCAGATGACCGGTCTAGCTCAAAATCACAAAAAAAAGTTATTCTATAAGGAAAGAAGCTAAGGGTCCTAAATTTGAGATCAAAATTTAAATTTTTTTTATTTTTTATCAATTTAGCCGAAATTTTTACAAATTTTAAAAAGCTAATGGATTTTTATTAAACTTAATACTGGGTAGGTTTTAGATTTTTGATTACAAAATCTCCGGTGAGAATAAAAAAATTGAACTTCGTTCATGAATTTTGGATCAAAATAAAAAAATGTTATTTTGGATCGAAGTGAGTCACATTTTTGGAAAATTTAATACATTAGTAGATATTTCCACGAAATTCAGACCTAGATCGTTTCTCTGTTTTCTGGTAATGAATTTAAGATCAAGTTAAGCAACTTGAAATTCAAAATTACAAAATTGTATCTATACACCCTACATTGTTGAAAAATTCAATAAAATAGATAATGTCGTCAAGATTTGGAAATAGGATTTTTTTCTGATGATAAACTGGAGATAAAAATTCAAAAGTACGATATTCTTATTCGAAGCAGCCCAAATTTTTTGAAAATTAAAAAACTGAATTATTTTCATCAAACTCAGCAAAAGGGGGTTTCTGATCATAAATTTGAGGTTAAAATAAAAAAAGTTTCACTTCACTTGAAAATTGGAGCTATTCGATAATTCGAGTATTCTAATCATGTGTTTGAATAGTTTAAATAGTTTAAATAGTTTATGTTTATCTTTTTTTAGTTTTTTTGCACCTACCAATCTTCTAACTTGTATTTTCTAATCACACACGAACGAAAGTAAATAATTTACTATAATATGAAGGCAGAAAGATGATTAATGTATTTTCTGAAGTAGCAAGATAATTTTAGTCTACAAAAAAGGATTTCGATTTGAAAAATTGGGTTTTCTTCGTGTCATGAGTAAACTGAATTTGGAGAAGCATTGTTAATATGAAAGGAATTAAAAGTTGATGAATGTGTTCACACTTGAAGCAACCTGTAGTATACTATCTAGTGATCGTTACTAGATGGACGGTCGTGAGCCAGAGCGAGTGTGACGTGGTTATCGGAAAAGCAATAATGTATAAAGTTTACGATCCGCAAGCACGTCGCTACCTACCTAGAAAGATAACAAAATATAACGATATATATGAACACATGTACATGTACTCTCGTACATGAATAATACGTGCTGTAATTACCTTTCGCCAAATTAGAAAAAAAAACAAGAAAATTGAATACGTATCATTTACTAATACGATTATATCAATCAGAATCTAATTAAAATTTCTATTTTTCGAGGTCAAAATTTTCCAGCAAGTAATATAGATTAGCGTCTATCCATAAATTACGTAACAAATTTTTTAAACAATGTTTTTCCTCTCCTTTCCCTCATGTAAGTAGTAGTAACATAATTTTTCAAAATATTTTCACTCAGATGCAATCGTATGCAATCCTTTGCAATCCTACGCATTCTTTTACGATGCCCATCTGCACAGAAATGAAGAATGTTAAAATATTGGAAGAATTGATGCAAAAATAGAGAAACTACAAACCAACGATTTATTTCAATATTTCTATTAGAATTTCTATTTAAAGGTTCCTAAGCATTTCCGGGGACTTCAAGAGATTCCAAGGAATTTCGTAGGATTTCCAAAGGTTTCAAAACAGTAAAAAAAGATTTCAAGTGATGTTAAGGTATTCCAAAAAGTTTCACAAGATAAAAGAATTTCAAAGACTTATAGGGATATAAACCTTTTTCCCAGAAATTTAATGAATAAATTTAATTTAATTTGAGTTGCCAATAATTTACAGGGATTTTAAGTGATTTCTTTAGAGTTAATAAAAGTTGTAGAGAATTTTACAGGTTTTCAAAGATACTAAAAGTTTTAAGGGATTGCAGAGAATTTCAACTAATTTCGGAGGACTTACATGGACTTTAAGTTTTATAACCTTATTTTACGGGCTTTCCAAGCAATTCAACTAATTTTAAAAAATAACAATGTGAACCTTTGAAATATTTTGAAATCCCTTGACATTTTTTTTCAACTCCTGATAATGCCTTGAAATGATTTAAAACACCTTAAAATTTTGAAAATCCTTCCAAATTTCTTTAAATTCGTTGAAATGTCTAAAAAAATCCTACAATCATGAAAACTCTTAAAAATCCTTCTTTGTTTTTAAATCATTGGAAATACCTTTAAATATTATAAAATCTATTCAAATACCTTAAAATTCTTTTTTAAAATCCCAGGAAATTACATAAAGTCTAATGTGATTCCTTGATATTACGTGAGATTTCTTGAAATATTTCAATATTTCCAATTCTTTGAAATCTTTTGAATTCCCTTGGAATTTGTTTAGCTCTGGGAAATTCCTTTCAATCTTTAAAAATACCTTAAACTCTTTTAAATCATGAGAAGTTTGCTAAAATACCTCGGAATTTGTTTAAATATAGTAAAATATACAAAATTCTTCAAAATCTCTCAAATTTTTCTAAAATTTTAAAAATATCTCGAACTATTTAAAAATATCTTTATATCTTTGAAACCCCGCAATCCTTCTGAATACATGTTATGAAAATTTAATTAAAAATGATATAAAATCCCTTCAAATTACGTAAAGTTACATGCAATTTCATGATATTTCATGAAACATTTGAGATCTTGGGAAATTAAATTATATAACTTATTGCGAGCTATTGAAATCTCCTAAAATTACTGAAATCTTCGGAAAAGTTACGTTTTTGTTGTTAATTTGATCAAAATGTTAAAAAATTCTTTGAAATTACAATTAATCTAACCATATCCCTTTTAATATTTGAAGTTGTATAAAGTAGTTTAAAATCCTGAACAAATAATTAATATTGTTTGATAAGAGCCTACAAAATCCTTTAATATTCCTGAACTTAGAAATCTTATAACATATCATGAATCAATCAAAATGTCTTTAAAATCCTTTGAATTGATTATAAATCTTAACACTCTTCAGAAATCCCTTGGAATGTTTTCAAATTTTAATTTTTTAAATTATATGACGGATAGTAAAGCTTTAAAAATTATACAAAAAAATTTTACTTTTAGGGGTATTTTTTCAAAAAATGACAGAAAAAATCAA
>NC_046660.1:71689431-71702089 GCF_010883055.1 Belonocnema kinseyi | reverse complement strand
CCCCCCCCCTTTCTATCGAAAAATTTTCTGAAACCCCTCCTCCACAAAAAATATGTTATGTAATTTATGGATGGTCCCTCAAGGAGAGTCGAAAATTTAAAAAAATTGTATAACGCCAAATGAATCCATATACAAAGTTTGCTTTTTTAAAAGACTCCTTTATATGGCCAACAGCTTCGGGTAAAATAAATAAATCAGATTCGAAAAATTCACCTACTTCACACTTGAAAAATACATCATTCAAATTTTTCTATTGAAAAATTGGGAACATCTACTGTAATTTATCACGTCCTTTTTACACAAATAGTAATATAGAAATGCGCAGATTTCAAATTTCAATCCATTTTTTAAAAAATATTTCCAAACCGTTTGGTTATGAAATAAAACTCCTACAGCTCAGATGAAAATGAAGAAAACCTTATTTTCTTACATTGATGATCGTTGCAAAAAGCATTTTTATTTGGAAACTTCGAAAGTTAAATTATTTAAAAATTGCAGCGTTTCCAACGAAAAAAATTAAAATCAGAAATATCAGAATACAAAAATGAAGGTACTACAATTATTCGGAGAGGGTTCGATCGACTACTTAAATAATTATTAGTGTAAATTTAAATTAAATCCAACTAATAGATCTCAGCACAAAAATTAAGTCAGAAATAATCCTCTTCGAATTTTTTTCTCTTAAGGAAGGTTTGATTAAACTTTATTTAAAAAAATTTCAAATTAATTTCTGAATTGACATTTTGAGCTTTCTATAACATAAAGCATATCACAGGTTTCGTTACGAAACTTTCCCCCAAGAACATAACTGGCTATAATTTATAAGGAAACTTCCACAAAATAATTCTAAGTGATTTTACACATATCAATGGTCATATCAGAATCATGTATTCTTTTGATTTGTTATAAAAATGAGACAATTAGTCATTTCAACCTATTTTTTATTGAGTAACTTACAAGATAATTTGAACATATCATACAATTGGTACCTCAAAAATCTACAAATATCAGTTGTTAAGAAGATTATACTTCTATTGATTATACTTTGATATATATATATATACTTTATATTGATTATACTTTCTATTGCACAATGCTCTTTTAATAATTTTCTACATCAAACTTGTAATATTTTTATGAATGAAAATGATGAGAGAAGCGGCATCCGAACTAAGTGAAAAAAGCAGTTTAATTTTAAATATGTAACTTTTATTCAAACAGTTTTGAAGTTGTTCTTCCTCTTAATAAAAAGAGGAATATCAAACTTTGTTTTTTAATGAGCAGGCAAAAAAGAGGTGTAAACTAGTGTAAATGACAATAAGGATTTATTTTAATTTTCTTTAATGACATCGTACTGCTCTTACTTTGTTTTCTACATTTATAAATTATAATTTACATAAAATATGAATAAATGATACTTATTAAAAATAAAATCCTAAAGTATTTTGTGAAAGAAGAATAAAGTTCATTGTTGCAACTTAACCTCTTTTTTCCCTACTTTATTTTCTCATTGTCAGAAACTAATAACCGTAAAATAAGGCTAAGCGGCTAGGCGATATTTAATTTATCTAGGTGAAAAATTTAGAGGCTCGCAGCTAATAAATGTACAAATTTAATTGCAACCCCTGGAAAAAGCAATATTGTATTTCTAATGCATAATTAAGGGTGTGCCGCTTTCCCCGACATATGTGCCGTTTAGCCCCCGTTAACGTTCAGTGATGGATACATTAATTGCAAAAAAGTAACTAGTTATTGCTATCTTACACATTTTCCAACTATAAATCATTCTTAGTTAATTTTGCAAAAAATTAACTGTTGTTACTTTTGTAGTAAATTCTCAATTTAAAAATGAATAAGAAATATACATTATAGAAAATAATTAACGATCATTTCAATTTGTATTCTATATTTGTTTATTTGTCACAAAATTTAAAAACCAATTAAAAAAATTTCAGCATAATATATTAATTTTTCAAATTATAAAGCCGCTGAATATAATAACCTGTAATAATTGTTCAAGTGACAGTCACATGCCCTTAAATTCACATAAATATTATTTAATTCGTCGGTTTGTTTCTTTATTTTCTGAATTTATCATGAATTTATTATGTTTCATACAAAATACTAAAAAATATCATCGAATTCGTTTAAATTCATTCAAATTAAAAAAAAATTGTAACTTTTGATCACTTTTCCGGTATAAGTAGATAATTTTTTTACTATTTGAAGTAAATTATGGTTGTTGATTTTAACAGCAATAATTTGTCGAGAGCTTCGTTATTCTATTTACCCTCTCTCGAGTTAAATATAATTTATGCTGCACTACAAAATCTTGTAAAAAATAGCCGCCATAATGTTGCAAAAGCAATTAAATTGATTGATTATCATAAAAAGACTTATTAACTATATCGAAAGTAACTGAAAAAGTAACGATTTTTATAGTTACTGTGACTGAAAAAAGGAACTAGTTACCAATTCGTTAGGTATTTAATTGAGTAACTTCGTTACCACTATCGTTACTGAAATAGTAACTAGTTACTTCCCATCACTGTGTACGTACGCTACTAATTTTTGTGGGGTGAACCTGACTGCAGTGGATAATACAACCTACAGATGATAATGACGAATGAAAAATACTTATAAATATGAAAAATTGATTTAACTACATCAGTAGTTAAAACACGATAAGTTCTAATAAATTAAATATAAAAATAATAATTTCACGCATATTTGCGCTTAAAATTAATAATTCCAGAATTTAGATTTTATTATCCACTCTACGAAGTTTCTCCCTATATAAAAAATCCGTTTTACATTTTAATGTACTTAAAATTGAGTTCACGAAAAAACAAATAAGCACAGAATCGAAAGCTAAACTTCTAAGACTTTGTCTCTTTTCCCCGTGAGTCAAAGTAAAAAAAAAAGTAGCGACTCTCGTTTGTAAAGTTAAAAAAGGTACCAAGTGGCAGGGGTCAGAAATGGATTTTTGGCGGCGACATCTTTTTAGCATGTAAGTAAGGTACCAAGCATGTAACTTGTATGAACTGGTATGTACCACTTGCGTTACCGACCGGGTGTTTTCACAAAAGCTTTTCCTCACCCTACTGCCGGTAAAATTCTTGCAAAGCGGGTGTCGCCACCTGCAGTAAAAGCTCACAAGCTCTCACAAATTAAGCTTCGTTTGTGCTATCAGATGCGATAATCGCAAAATTGGCTTTTCGTCCCTAAGTCCATTATAGAGAAAAATAGTCGACACTCTTTTTTAAACCTCTATCCACGAGCAGCTTCAAGATTATTCTTGGATAAAAAAGAAATATGATACGCAAGGTGTGAAGATAAACCCAATTCAATATCCGAGGGAAAATAAGAAAGTTGCAATTTTTCATGCTTTAAATTTAAAGAAGTGCATTTCACAACAACATAAACACCTTTTTTACACTTTTCATATCAATATTAATAATTGTTAGAATTAGAAGTCGTTTAAAAACTACCACTTTTTAGAAGAGTTTCTCCTTTTCCTCTGTTATCAAGAATTTAACCTTTTTCTTGTTTTTTTTTCTCAAATGCGAACTGAATTAACAGAAACCAATAAGAAAATACAATATTTCTTCTTTGTAGGATAATTCATTTCAATTGGAAAAAGCACGATTATATTTTTGGGTCCTAATTAATATATCTTGGTTGAGAATTCTATTATTCAATTAAAGATTAAACTATTTTGTTCAAAATTCGCTTTTTTCAGTCAAGGATCAATTTTCCCAACTGATAATTGAACAAATACATTTTTGATCACTCGTTCTCATTCCATTTTTGGTAGAAAATTGATTATTCTTATTTTAAAATGTATGCATTTGGTCAAAAAATCATCGTCTATGATATAAAATTAATCTTTTTGATTAAAGATTAAACTGCTCAGTAGAAATGTTATATATTTTTTTATCCATTTTCTTCAGAAATCACCTATTCCGTTGATAATTCTTTGTTTTTGGTTTAAAAGACAACTTCTCAAATTGGAAATCTAACTATTCTGCTATATACTATGACATAATTATTGCATATTAGTTATAAATTCAACTACTGGATTGAAAAATACTTTTGTTAGTTGAAAATCCATCTCTTTATTGGAAAATATAACTATTTTTCTAAACATTCCCTTTTTTATTGTTGAAAAATCACTTTTTTGAACTGCAAATTTAACTTTTCCCTATTCGGTTGAAAATTGTTCGTTTTTAGTTTAAAATTAATCTATTTGGTAAACAAGTAACTGTTTGGTTGAAAAATAATCCTTTTGATTGAAAATTAAACTATTTAGTTGAAATTTTAACTAATTAGTTAAAAATTATTTTTCTTTTGTTGAAAATTCCTCTGCTTGGTTGATAATTCAACTATTTTTTTCAATCGTCTTATTTGGTTAAATCAGCTATTTTTTATTTAAAATTGAAATCTTTCCCAATTACATTTGACTGTTTTTAATTTGAAATTATTTTTTTAAAATTTGAAATGTAACTAATTGGTTAAAAGTTGCATTTCTTTGTTAAAAATTCATATTTACATGTTAAATATTCATCACTTTAATTGAACATTCTACTATTTTGTTGAAAATTTTTATTTTTGTATGTAGAATTTGTCCTTTTGGATCGAAAATCAACTGTCATCTAAAAAAATGTTATTTTTTCGTTGGAAAATTCAACTATTTTGTTTGAAATTTAATTATTTCGTTGAGAATTAAACTATGTTGTTAAATATTCTCTTTTTTAATGAAAAAATCCGTACTTTTAAATTGAAGAATCAACTATTTGCTTAAATATCTTAAACGTTTTTGAAAACCTCCGCATTTAAAAGTTAAATTTTTTTCCGATTATATGTCAAATGTTTAGTTTAAACCACTTTAAATATTTTTCAGGCCAAAATATTAGTTAGAACTTCTTTTATAGCTTTTATCGAGAACCTATCCATCAATCATATGTTGTAAATATACGAGCCTATAAATCAATAATTTCTAGGTCAGAAATACATGATTATTTTGGTAAAATAAAAACACTTGACATTCAATTATATTTTCAACTCTTAAAGTACATTTAATAATCTTTAATTCTCTATCAATTTAAGTGCGAAAATTAAAATCATCTTTTTGATTTTCACCCATAAGGAAACATAACCTCGACTTTGGTTTTGAAGTGTGAAATATTTCCTTCACTTAGAAAAGAAGATTTATTGATTCAATATAGTTTATTTAATTTACCTTATTAAGAAAAAATAATTATTAACTTCAAATTTCAATTACAGTATTCAAAATTGGTTTGAATGGATCAATTCGATAATAATTTTGTCTGATTAAGCAATACAATTTGAAATATAATAATTGTGAATACAAAAAATTAAAATTAATGCTAAAAATAAAAATATAGACTTCTCCACGAAATTTTGTTATATAACATTTATGTCAACGCAATTGTTATATGTAAATAAATATATTCATGGTAAAAATTGGTACATAACAATTGTTATTTTATCTTGTCCTTGAATACAATTTAGTGAGATGCGGATTATTCTCAGGAGTGAAAATTAAAATGGACTGTCAAAAATTACAGTTTTATATTGTCCAGTTTTAATCATATTATACAAGTTTCAATTTTGATAGTTACAAGTAAAACTTTCCAATACTAATCGTTACCACAATTCTTACTTAAAAACTGTCTAAGTTTAAACATTTCAAATTTACAAAGGTTCATTCCTAAATTATTTACTTTAATTTTTAAAATTTTATAATTACAAATTATTCACTTCTAAAGCCTTCCTATTCTTTATTTAAGAATCTAAAAAATGTAAATTATCTAATTTTGCAATAATTTAACTCCAGATTTGTCAAATTTTAAATTTGTTTAATTAGAAAATTTTTATTTTAAATTATTGGAATCTAACTTGTTTCCACTTTACATGGTTCGAGAAAATACTACAGTCCTTTAAACTTACAAGAAGTTTGAAAATAAAATTCTAATTTATTCATACCTACCTTGGTATAACCACAAATTTTTAAATGTTTAAAAGTAAATCAGGTGTCTGCAATTAAAATATTTTCATTGTTAAATTTTCCTCGGAATATTCCTTGCTGTAACGCGGTCAAAAGTGATTGGCTTAGCTTTTTTATGACACTCGGTCACTAATTTAACGCGAAAAACCGGAAGCTCAACCTCTCCATAAAAATTAGCCCCTATGCACGTGCACTGATAAATGTATATTACACACGCCATACATATAACGATATATTATATATTTTATTACTTGATAGTGGAGCACTCTGACCCCGGCCACGCGTATAAGTTAATGCGTAAGAATATTAAACAAATAATGTAAACTTAACAATGCTTGATTCTTCTGAAACAATTCACGGAAATACTCAGATGTTTTAACTCATCGTCATCGAGTGACTAACATAGGCCCATTAAACGTACGAAAAACAGTCGACCATTTTCAAAAATTTATATTCTACTTTACGATATCTAAAGTCTATTCTTCATTGCTCTGATGATTAAAAAACTTTTTCTATTGGATCAAAAGAATGTGTTGAGGAAAGTGGATATTTTGGATATCTTTCTTATTTAATTCTCTCAAAATATTGCGATTATTACAATTTTGAAGTTTTTTTTTACATCTACTGTACCCACTGTTTACCACTTTTCCCTCTTTTCGTAAAAAAATGAAAAAGTGCTTCAGATCATTATCGGTAATAAAAATTGTTTGTTGCCTTAATAAACTTAAAAATTCCTTAAAAATAAAATCGCTTCCTAATGTCAAAAGAACGAATAAAGTGTTGTGGCATTTTTTAATGCTCTTATTATTGCAATAGTTATAATAATATTAATTACAATTATAATTATGATAAGAAGGCGACCTGCGATTTAAAAAAGATATTTGCTGCTTTCAATCTTCGAATTAGCATCTTATGATGAGGCGTTTCTTAACAATTTAAGAAAAGCATTCTCATCTGATGAGAGTGAAAAAATCTTCCAGTAGAATTTGCAGAATTCGTGTGTATTGATAATACCCGTGACTCGTCTCCGGCGATCTTTTAAGGAATATGTTCTTACCGCCTTAGAAAAAGCAACCAAATAAGGATTAAGAAATGGTCCGAATAAGCTGTACGAATTTTTTAACGACAGTTATATGTACGTCGAAGGGCACACCTAATTAGGGAAATAATGATTTTAATCGACCGGCATTGTTTCTACTGTGCATGTCTGTGTACAATAATAAGGAATGAGTCAGGAATTAATTGTGTAAGAGAGAAAAGAAGCGAATGAAGGAAAATATTGTTATAAGTGATTATATGGGAAAATGAGCGTTGGTAAATAAATTGACATCGGGTTGGAGAAACCTATAAATCTTGACAACAAAATTGTTTACTTTATTTTGAACATCTCACCGATTTTCTAATTGCCTTAATGGATTTTTTTGAACTGCATATTTAGATTTTTGGCAAAAGTGTGAGAACCCAGAATCAGATCAAGAATTGTGTGAATTTGATCCTATGCCTTTTTTTGTAACTGATAATGAGCCATGGAAACTGGAAGTCTTCCAGCTGGATACTCTCCAACGTTATTTAACGTCCCTTTATACTTGAGTGGACGAATTCTTTTTTTGTTTAAAATCTATAAAGTAATTAATTACGTAGGGGTGACTTTTAAATCTTTTGCTCCTACCCCACCCTATTGCAAGGATTCGTAAAATTTTTATCACCCTCCTGCCCTTTTTGCGTAAAATTTAATGTTTTTTACTTGAACTATTGAAAATCTATTAATTTATTTTCACTAGTAAAGAGATTTTAAGGGATTTAAAAAGATTATAAATATTTTCAGTGATTTAGAAGTATTTCAATAGATTTCAAGGGGTTTTAAGATATTTATACTACAATGTATTTCAAAGAATAACAAAGTTGTTGCGAAATTGACCGACAGTTTTAAATCTTTTTCAGGAATTTCATGCGAAATCTGGTAACTTCAAAAGGTTTTATAGATACCAAATGATTTTCAAATATTTCAGGAGTTTGAAGAAATGGCCTAGCACTAATTCAGACAGAACGTCAATTTCTTAAAGGAATTTTACGAAAGTTCAACGAACTTCAAGGAGTTTTCTGATATTATCAGGGATTTCACTGGCTTTTAAAGGATTTCAAAATATACTGATGGATTTCAAAAATTTTAAAGGACTTTAAGGAATAAGGAAAGATTTCAAATGGATTTTAAGATTTCAAAGGATTTTATATTATAATGGATTCAAAAAGATTTGAGAGGTTTTCGAAAAATTTGAAAAAATGTCAAAGAATTTAAGAAATTTTAATGGATTTTAAGAGATCTAAGTTTTCTCAATAATATCAAAGAGTTTCGAAGGATTTAATGAGATTTCATAAGATATCAAAGTATATACACGGATTTTAGAAAATTTTGTGAAATCTCAAAAGATTTAACGTAATTTTAAATGATTCCCGAATTTTTAAAATGATTTTTAAGGATTTCATAAATTTTAATTAATATAGTCGTGTAAGGGATACTAAGAGATTCTTAAATATTTCCGCAGATTTTTAAGATCTTAATAAATTTGAAAGCGATTTCAAAGATTTCAAGTGAAATCGTATGTTCTTGATAAATTTCACGTAATTTTAAGGATTTAAGTTGATTTTTAAAAATTGTAAGGGATTTCCATAGGTTTCAAAGGATTTTTACGGGATTTGGAAAATTTTAATCGATATCAAAGATGTTTAGAGCTTCCAAGGGTTTACAGAACCTTCATCAGACATTAAAGATTTTAAAAAATTTAAAGAATTTTAATAGATTTTAGAAGATGTAACTGCTTCGAATGACTTCACCGAATTTTAAAGGATTTTAAGATTTAAAAATAAGTCAAAGGATTTCAAAGATCTTCAAAGGATGTCATGTGATACCAAGGTACTTTCCCGATTTTCAAAGGATCTCAGGTAATTTTAAAAAGATTGTGACGATTTGAGAGGATTTAAAGAGATTTTAGAATATTTTAGAAGAGTCCAAAAGATTTAGATGGTTTTAACCAATTTTGAGAGATTTTAAGAGGTTTTGGTGGTTTCACTAGATTTAAAAGAATTTCAAGAATTTTCAGAAAAACTCGTAACTAGGTTTAAATTAATTTCAACGGGATTTCAAAGATTTCAAGGGATCTCATAAGATTTCAAAACATATTGCGAAATGTTACGGATATTAATAAATTTAACGGATTGCTACATAATTTAAAGAATTATAAGAGAGTCTTACGTTACATTCAATAGTTCGAGATTTTAAAGAATTTTTAGACTTTTTAAAGGATTTTAAGTGATTCTAATGTCAGTAAGGAAATTTTGAATGATTTCAAAGGATTTGAACACATTTCAGGAGATATAAAAAAAATTCGATGATTTCACGGGATTTCTAAGGATTCTAAGAGATTTCAAAAGATTCCGAAACATATTTACTGATTTTAGAGGCTTGCAAAGGATTTTCGAATATTATAAAGCATTTTAAGAAATTTTGTGAAAAGTTTATAGATTTTAAAACATTTTAAAGGATTTCATGTCGTACCAAAGTGTTTTTCCTATTTTTGAAGGATATCAGGGATTTTAAGGGATTTCTATGTAAGTTTTAAGGTTGCAAATAGTCTCATTAATTCCCGAATCATATATTTTTACAATTTGCAGAAGAAAACAATTGTACAAACAAAGCAAAATTGTTTAAATAATTTTCCAAATTGTAAGCAAATAAATATTACTCTTACCTTTTTTAAGCGTGTCATTAATTCCAGAAAATACTAATTTTTCTGGATTTAGTTGTAAACACGTTATTTTAGTAATCAATGGTTGAATTTTGTAAAATCGTTTATTCCGAATTAAACTGAAAATACTTGGAAGCTTGTCGTTCATCGAATGAAAATAATAAAAAAATGTGGTGATGCTGTATTTAACATGAATTTTACATAAAATTATTATTTCAAACTTTTTTGAGCAACTTCCGGGCACAATACAAGGTAGTCACAGGTATCAAGAATACAATTTACCAACAGGTACTCCGTTTTCTTTTTTATTGAAAACAGATATTTTTCCATTTAAAATCCCATAACAATTTATAAAGACTGAGAGCACAGGTTGATGGAAACCGATTTGAAAAAAAATGGGAATTTCTCTTTCCGGAAATCGAACCCTGAAAAGGCCTTACGTAATTAATAGACGCTCCTTAACTATTAATTCCGATTTTCTTACGCTCTTGAATCTCCATTATATTACTTTTAAAGTTTTAATTTGCTGTCAAAGTTCAGAATTGATGTTTACAATATCTTCATTTTTAAAATCTAAATTTTTTTTTTAATTTTCGGTGTGAGATCGCAAACATATAGCAAGTAAGTTGCCCTTCTCTTACAATCGTATTTGACGCGACCGAGACCCTTCACTCACACCAGCTAATCCCACTTACCCCCAGGAAATAAGTGATGGATTTAGTATCCACTCGTCAAAGAGCATAACTTCTTCCAGCCTACAATAATATTTTTTGTAATTCCAGACCATGGTCTAGTGGAAATTTATTGAAAAATAAAGTTTTTTAAATACATTTTTGTGCGTAAATATTATGAAAAATCTACTTCAGATCGGGTTTGAACCGCAAACGCCACTTTACATGAACGGGCGTTATCCAATTACGCTGTAAAAAATTTTTATGTATACCTTAGACTAAAGAATTTTGACCGAATTAATTATTTATATTTTCATCCAGTAAAAATTCTGTAAACTAAATTATGTATTTTTTAAAATTATCTCAACGAACAGCATAGTAACGCATAGTGGCATTCTTGGTTCAAATCCGGAATGAGATAGATTTTTTCTCATTCTTCCAAAAAAATTATAGACCAGTAATCGACGCTGTTTATTATTTAACATAAAAAATAATTAATCCCCTTAGTGAATAAAATATGATTCTTTACTTTTTCTAGTAATTTTAGGAATTCATAAAAAGATCGTCAATCGTTATCATTTTTCATCAAACTCCAGAAAAATTATGGTTAAACGAAAAACTTCTAGACCAGAAAAAATCATGAAATGTATTGATGCTGCCAATAATTAGAAGTGGAAAAATTGTATTGAATTATACCATGTGATAAAAAAGCAGCGCAATAAAAATTTTTATTCAGTTTTTTATTACCGATCGTGACTTCCATTATTGTTTTGTGCAATTCATTATTACTGGCACTACCTATATCAGTTATGAGGCAGTAACTTTTTTTAATTCAACTTTGAAATTTCATCTCATCTGATTAAATTTTTTTTTTAAATAAAGAGACCTTATCCAATTAATTATCCGAGTAATTTTAACTTCGAAACTCTATTTCAATTCCTGTAATGATATGGAAGTGTAAATTTTTAAAAGGAGCTTTAAAGTAAAAATTAATTTGTGTCAACGAATTTCCAATATTTGAATAATTCAAATTAATTAATAAAAAATTGAACAATCATAAAATATAATATCTCATTGAGGCGGGTGAGGAAACTACATATTTAAATAAATATAACTAATTCAATTTTTACTTAAAAATAAAATTGTGATTGAAATATTTTGTTTTTAATGATTCATATATCATACAAATTAGGCTTATAGTAAGACATTTCTATTGGTTCAGAGGCAATAATATTTATTTATTAGTTCTAAAAACCTTTATCCTCTTCTATTAGTATTTACGCCTCTGCAGGGAAATCTTGTTAGTAGAAGAACTGACTGTACGTGTGTGATCGTACACAGGGTGACTCAAAATTCAATACCTAACAGGATGGCAACTTTTTTAAATAGAATAACAACTTTTATAACTTTTTTGGAAATATAAAAAAATTATTAATATAAATAATAAATAAATAAAATTAGTAATTCAAAAATTAAAAATAAATTTTTTTGGTAATGGAAAAAATATGAACTAAAAATTAATTCAATTTGGGTTCCTAGAAATTAGTACTAACTGACTTTTCAAAATACTTTTTATCAAAATATTTCATAATTATTCAATATGATGATCAAATAATAGATTATATATTGTTAATTTAAAAAGCAATATTTAATTATAACTGCGTCTAGTTGTTCCCAAAAATTCGCAATGCTGGAAAAGAGAATCGACAAGCCCCGAAATGTTTGAAAAATATTTGACTGCTTATTGCGAATTTCCACACCAAAAGACACTTGGAGTTCATTACAAGTACTTTATATTCTAAAGATGAAAACCTTGAATAAAGCATTTCTTTTTTTGTGAAAAAATGATACCCTAATTTTGAAAGAATGTGAAAAAATATTCAGAAGTCACTATGAAGAATTTTATGCCGAAGATTCGACTTTTTAAAGCGTTTAAATTTTGATTTTTACAACTTTAACCTTCGCATCATGTACACTACAGTTAATTTTCTGTCGTGTGACGCATGAGACCTTTAAATTATGTTTGTTTTGAAAAAACTTTTTAAAGTGGGCTATCACTTTCAGGTAATATTACTTATTATACCGAAAACAGTTTCTACTATTAGCAAATATGTTGAAAGGAGATTTTTAAAAAGTTCGGGCAAATTTTATAAGCCTTTTAAGAATTTTTAAAGGATTGATAGAATAAGTAAAAATTTTGAAAATTCCCGAGA
>NC_046660.1:71675821-71689331 GCF_010883055.1 Belonocnema kinseyi | reverse complement strand
GGTACAATCGTTGCAACTCCCTTATAAGGTCTCGATACCTCTCTTTCTTTTCATTCTCCTTGGTTATGATGTTTTGGTCAGCTGGTGCCGAAAATTCGATAAAGAACACGGTTCGCTTCTCGAAGTCAAAAAGAACCGTGTCAGGCCTCGAGTGAGCAACAGAAACAATTGCCGAGAATATAAAGTTCCAGTATATACGGCACTTCCCATTCTCGACTATTGACTTAATTTCCCTAGGAGCATTTAAAGGAGCGACATTAAGGTTAATGCCGTGAGCTAAATTCTCGGGGTATGCATGGCACGCCCTGCAGCTATCATCGGGATGTCTTGGCTCAAAATGTGGCGACGATATGTTAAGGTGGAAATGACACCGTCTTGGCATGCAAAAATGAAACCCTCTGTACCAGACTTCAATCCGGGCGATTTAAGGAAAGCAAACGTTAGCTCACAAGACATTGACTGATCCTTCACATTTCTGTGGAAGATACCGTGCATCCTCTTATCGAGGAGCTGTTCACGAAAGTTTTTCTCTTGTGCTTTCTTAATCCGGGCTTTCAGGAGTGAGTACTCGAGATAGATAAGATTTGATGCATTTTGCTCTCCCCCAATACTGAAGTCAAGTCCGAGTGTTTCAGCAGCCCCCTCTGCTGCTTTGTACAGAAATGCTCCTTTGCCCACTTCTTCGTGATTCCTGACCATTTTAAGAAGAGGGTCTCTCCCATTTGCAACTCTATGTGCTGTACCCAGAATAATCCTGTTGTCAAAACATTCAAGACCCAATATTCCGCGACCCCCTTGACGGCGTGAAATGTACAGTCGCGGAACGGAAGACTTAAGATGCATGTTTTTGTTCATGTGCATAACCTTTCTTGTCCCGATATCAACAGATCTGAGCTCGTTCTTCATCCATGGAACTACTCCAAATGAATAGAGTATGGTAGTACCGGGTCGGCAAGCATGTTCGTTGCAGATACTTTGTTCCTCGCCGACAGTTCGGAAGACCAAATCTGTCGTATGAGACGTTTGTATCTGCTTCGGAGAGTATCCTTTATAGATGTCACATCCTGAATGCGGCTCTGTGGCACGCCCAGGTATGTATAAGTCTCTCCAGCGCAAAGGTGTCGTATGGCGCTTCTATCAACGAGCTCAGGATCTTCAGGGATTCCCTTAAGTTTTCCTCGCTTCAAATAAACCTTAGCGCATTTGTCTAACCCAAATTCTATTCCAATTTCCTTAGTATATCGTTCGACAATCCCCAGAGCTAGATGCAGTTGCTCTCTGTTTTTAGCATAGATCTTAAGATCGTCCATGTAAAATACATGAGTGACCTTGTACTTTCGATCTGCAGGGTTGCCGTACAAGTACCCGTCGGAATGGCGAAGTGCTAGAGATAGTGGCAATTATGTAAGGCAAAAGAGGAGTGGGCTCATGGTGCCGCCCTGAAAGACACCTCTCTGAAAGGTGACCTTGTTAGGTGTCACATGATTTTTTCCAGATGTGATAGTAAATCTGGTTTTCCAAAGCGGCATCAATCTCTCTATGCACCCAACTATTTGCGGATGAACCTTTAAGATTTCCAAAAGACAGATGATAAGTCTATGGGACGTCGAATCGAAAGCTTTCCAATAATCAATCCAGGCCATCGATAGGTCACGTTGGTAGAATGCTGCATCTTTGCAGACACATCTATCGATGAGCAGGTTCTCCCGACATCCGGCTACGCCTTTCTTTGGGCAACACATAACTCCTTGAAGTTCTTCATATTTTCTGAGTCTTCATCCAGTCTATACTGAACTTCGCAGACTTCTCTCCAAAATACTTCGACCTCCTCTGGTTTGGGTGGGTGTTCGACAGTAACTGGAGGATCTTGGAAGAGTCGAGATGGGTCAGAGAGAAACTGTTGATTTTCTCTGACCCACCTCTCCCTTAGCTCTAGACTACTCTTAGCGTCAGATAGTATCCGTGTTCTCTCAACAATATGCTGTCTGATGGTCAGTAGCTTTGACTTGTTAAGTGCGTGATAACAGGTCTTATGATCAGCCGTTGGTTTTGTTTTACGGTTCGCATCGGCCAAAGCTCTCGCTGCATTATACACACAATAATTGATAACCCAGAAGTCGGATTCTTCGGAAAAATGTCCACGAAGCTCGTCATCCATTTCAGCCAGATCTCTAGGCTTGAGAGAAACCTTGATGTTGATGTTTCTTCGGGTCGTAAAGCATCGCTCTTCATCTATTGGATGTCTGCCCGCGGTTAATCTTAGTGTCGCCTCTCTTTCTCTGTTGCTGGCTTGTTCTAACTGTGGTAGAGTAAGCGTTCCGCTTACATAGCCCCTTTCACGGAGTAGTTCAGCATGGTTTCGCAGACGCTGCTGCGAAAAGTGCGATAGCTCAGGGTGTTTCTCGCACCACAGAGCATGCAGCCGTGCCATATAACCCCGTTCAGGGGCCACACTCGCATCGTAGCACTCTAGCAAGTGCTCTTCCCAGCTCCTCCACTATAACCACCTATCTCACGGTTGTGAGACGTGGTTATGGCTGAAATTTTACCGTGATTTCGCTGGAAGCGGGAGCAAATTTTTCAGATTAGCACCCGCTCCCGGCGAAAACCGAAGGTTGTCCTTATCACAAATTTTTAATTATATATATATATATTATTATACAAAATTTTAATGGACTTTAAAACACTGTAAAAAAGATAAATATCTCAAATTCTCCATCTTGGCATTATTGAGCCTTAGGATAAGTGACGTAGCTGTAAAGCAACTCCTAACACATGAACCTCGCTTTATCCTTTGTATCAGTTTCGTAATAACTCTAAAAGGTGCCAGTCGTGTATCCAGAGAATGGGAAAAAAGCCAGAGAGAAAATTCTAAAATTTGAATATTATTCCTTCGTAAAATTGTGTTTCGTTATGCAAATGATAGGAAATCCGGAAATGAGAAAAAACGCAATTAAAAGTTGAGAACCTACTGAAACCAGATGTGCGAATAGATTTCCAAAATAAGATAATTGAATGCGTAGATAAAACAGCCTGGGAGGCGCTTATAAACAACAAAGAAATAGAGGGCGCATGGACTAAGTTCCGGGATATCATTGTTAGATATGCGATCGAAGAGTGGCAAAGAAAGAAGCGTATATGAGAATTTTGAACATCGCAGGTCTTGGCGATTAGCAAAGAAATAGAGATATAAATGTTGACAGACACAAAAATAGGATACTCAAACTATTAAATTTAAGAGTAATAGGGAAATGCTTTATAATGCAGACGGGATACCAGATGTTTTCAGAGACTATTTTAGGGAACAGTTCGGAGAAAAAGCTATAGGACACCACAACTGCGAGTTAGAACACGAAGCATTAGAAAACTCAGTTAAGAAAGTTTGTGTCACTGAGGTTTAAAATATAATGAGGAACTTGAAAACCGGTAGAGAGTAGGAAGAAAGTTTTCTGTGCATTTGTTGACCTAGAAAAAGCTTTTGACAAAGTAGATAGAAGTAAACTTTGGGAAGGCCTAAAAGAGTATGGAATCAATGGATGGCTCTTACAAGCTATACAAGCACGTGGGTCAGCGTTCGCAGATGATAAGGTTGTTATGGCAGAGTCAATCGAAGACTTGCAAAGAATCTTCAATAAAATGAATGCAAGCATGAAGAACATGGGCCTCCAAATTAACGCAAATAAAACAAAAAGTATGGTATACCTATGGTATACCTTGGTAGCTTATTTACCAGGGACGGCAAGATAGATGAAGAATGAGATAGACGCATAAACGAAGGTAAGAAGGTTATTAGTAGAGCAGGTCCCCTTATCAGAAGTATCAATATATCAAATAAAGCTAAAATGGCAATACATAATTCTATATTTGTACCATCTGCACTATACGGTAGCGAGACATGAACCTATCAAGAAAAAGAGAAGAGTAAAGTTAATGCAATTGACATGAGATTCTTGCGCATGATATGCGCGAAAACTCTGATTGACAAAGTGAGTAACGAGATAATTCTCAAAGAATGTGGTGCAGAAGAGACGCTAATAGACTCCTGGGAAAGAAATCGGTTGTGATGCTTCGGGCATGTTGAGATAATGCCAAATGAAAGACTAACGAAAAAAGTTTATCAGGGTAAAGTAAATGGCAGCGTGCGCGGAAAGAACCGCGACAGAGCACAGAAATAATGGTTAGAATGTGTGAATGAGACCCTAGTTAGAAGAGGCATAAGAAGCCACAGAAACACGAGAGCCTGCATGAAAAAATGCATGGACGTAAAAGATGCTAGAGAAGTATGCCAGGACAGAAATACACGGCAGCAAATAAATATTAAAAAGTGTCAGTAGAGTGAATGACGCCTGAAATAAAAGACATTAGACCCTAATGAACCCAAGTGTTGAACCTCAAATAACAACTTTGTGAGGATCTTCACTTGGGGTGATTGCTAGAGAGATTGATCAGCAACCTGGAAGGAGCAGTGTTGCGGAACGAAAGTGGTATTTAGATAAATAACACGAGAATTCCGGATCAATCTACGAGTAAAAATGTTATATCCCTTCCTTACATTATTCCTTTCCCCACCGAATGAGTCACGTCTACCGCGAAAGGAAAATGGCTTAATCGTGTAATAAAAAGTAGGGAAGGGTAGGGGGAACAGGGGAATATGGAGAGAGTAAGGATGAAAAAGTATGAAAGGGAGGGGTTTAAACAAAAAAGAACTCAATTATTTACGTTTAGTATAAAACATTCTAAAAGCACAAGAAAAAATATTCCCGAAAGAATAGTCTAGTGCAAGAACATTCAGGTTGGAAATGATTTAGGCTAACCGTACCTCCTTAGTGAAATTTAATTTTTTTTTTCTAAAATCAGACAAACACAGGGGATTATTATTTCACTAAAAGAAAAAATTTTTATTCAAAGTATTCTAAAATCTAAAAAAAGAGCTTTTGATGGAGCACCCTAATAAGTAATATTCTTCAGGCAGCTTTTACGATTTATTTTAAAGACACCCCTTGCAGATCCAACATGAACGCATACGCAGACCCAACAAAGCCAATACAATTTGCAATATCTAGACGAGCACATGTGTAGACTTACTCTCACGATGACAAAAAAATATAGGGCTTAATCAGCTAGTCGATAAGCAAATTGGCTTAGAGGCACCGACCGAGGATGGTCTGTAGAAAAGTGAACCCCGCGTTGGCCGGATGCTTGATTGTCTCGTCATCGCTTAAAACGCCAGTCAAAAATAAATTATAGTGAAATAAAATACCGGGTTTTGTTTCGGGAAAAAGGTGTTGAGAAATCGGTTGCGTCAAGCTGGCGCCAACGTCAGGCCTCAACACCGGATGGTCGGAGGATTCGGAGGAAGAAACAAAAACTAAAGGAACTCGTCAGGATCGCCAGATGAAAGTAATAAGGTTTTTTGATTCTCTACTGACTGCTTATTGACAAAAATTTTGATAAACAAGTGATCAAATAGTGTTATTACCAGTAGAAAATAATTCTTTGTTTTAAAACTGCTTCTTAATAATGAAGGCATATAATGTTCTTACGATAAAATATCCGCGTTAATAATTACCGTGTTTATAAATGGCCTACGTTGCCAAATATTTAAATATGAACTTTTGTCAGATTTGGATTTTCCCTAATTTTTTAATTGCAAGAAGTATTCCTAAAAATAATATATTATAATATTATATACTGTATATTGTATATCGTATTGTATATTATATATTATATATTGTAATACTTGAAGTTTTTTATTTGAAAAACTAGACAAATAAATGCGAAATGATGGCCCTTTTGCATAAAAAAACAGGTTTGCCTTTAAAAATGTTAAAAAATATTGTACAAATGACTGCCAGTAGAAAAAATATTTGAAAAGTAAATCATGACTACTATTATAAACAATTCTTTTGGCAAACAATTATAATTTTATTTAGTGGCCAAAATAGTTATATATATATATATATATATATATGATCATGTTTGGAAAAATATAATAATTTAAATGCTTATAAACAAGGATGATAAACAAATTAGAATTAATTCTTCCAAAATATCTTAAAACAGTTTAAGTGTATGAAACATTTTTTTGTACGCAAATGTGCTAAAATTTATAATTTCTTTATCTAAATTATTTATAAAAATTGAAACTGTTATTTTTTTAAATATTATCATCCTTGTGTTGTTATTAGGAATAGTTGCAGCTATTCAGACGATAAAAGGAAATCCGAATCTTAAAAAACCTTTATCATTTTACATGAAAAACTGTTTATAATAATGGTTGTATTTAAATTTTAAATGATTTATTTGTTCCATGTCATTGGCATAATAATGCGAAGCATTCTTAGCACAAATAATTTTGTATCCATAATAACCCAAATTGCCAATTTTTTCATGAAATTTGTTTGTAACAATATTAAATTGATCAATAAGTCATTTTGTCCGTACATTGAGTGAACATTTTTCGAGTTACCAAATAAATAAGACAAAAGTTACGACCGTGAGGCTATTCAAAATTTAATGCACTTTAATTTTAAATACAGAATTAATATTTGGACCGAAATTGAGTGTTTTAGACTCTTTTGCACGAGAAAATTAAATTTCCTCTTACCGTTCAAAGTCTCGTTATTCTCACAAGAAAACGGGCATTTGTAACGAAATTTTAATACATGTATCCACGGTTTTATTTACATGTTTCGTCGGGAATTAAAAAATCAAAATGTTAGAATTGTTCAAATTATGAACATTTTTTAATAAATGGAAGTTTCAATTTTTAAATAATTAAAAAATTCAATCGCTAATTTTTTTTTAGTTTTATCAAATAGTTTCCTGAAATCTGTAAAGGCATACCAAGTGCCTGTCAAAGGTTGTCAGTTTTCAAAATTCTTTTTAAAAATGTGTTGAAAAGGCTGTTTCGAGTGACAGATAACATAATTTTTTGCAATTAGCAACCTATATTATTTTTATTTCTGACTCGAAAGCTTCCGATCTGTTAATAATATTATACAAAGATTTAAGCTAGGTACTTTTCAAGTAGGAAATTGTTTGAAATCATAAAAGTTGTAATATTTGTATGTATTGTTTGTGTAATCAAAACAATTTTCAATTTATGATTAGTCGCATCACATTGATGAACGATTCATTCGTTCCCTCTATTCGAATCACATTTTTCTCGACACAAGGAAAAGAAATCAGTCCCTAAAGTTCGACTGAGGAAGAGATATTTACCATTATCAAATTCCAATGAGAGTCCCATAGTTTTGACGACTTTGGGTGGACTAGACAACGAAGTAGTACTTTTCTCTGGGGCCAGAAAAGTCGAAGGAAGACGATATATGCGATAGAATGTACAGTTGATCGGTAAGGAAACAAAAATTTTCTTTTCTTTTAATTTCGATTTGAAGGTAGTTTCTGTTAGTTTGAGAAACATAAAATAATGTTGCAAACTTCTAATATTTTTCAAAAAATTATTCTTTAGCAATGGACTCGGTTTTTATTATAAAATTGGTACAGTTTCTTAGTCAACTGTTCAAACCTGGTTTAAATTTCAAAAAAATATGAATGATATAGATGAGGAAAAGTAACATTTTCAAATCGACTTAAGTAGCTTTTTAGCCCAAAGTCATCCTTTTTTTGGTACCAATTTAGAACATAGGTGTCAAGTGAATCCAAAAACATTTTACATACATTTGAAACTTTTTAATAATGACCCTAAAATTGCTAAAAGATTGTTTCATTTACGTTTTAAATTCAAATTAGTCAAAGTATTTCATGTCGGTTAATCATTAATTTAAAAAATAAAAAATGTTGAAAGCGACACAATTTGAAATGTCCTTCGTTGTAACTATATTCTGTTAAAATTTGTTTAAGGCAAACCTATGCAAAATTGTTCTATATATTACTGATTTAAAACATAATAATGATTGGATCATTTATTGAAAAATAAGTAAATTTTTAATTATTAAATATTTATTGGTAAACTCTCAGTTTTATTATATTTTACAGGCATGAGGAAGCACTCTCTGATTATCCTATGCTGTTATCTGTACACCTTGTTTGACATGGCTGCTTTGCACTTTCCGTAAGTAAACAAAGTTTAATAAATTAACCTTAATGGCGCTACAAAATGTACAAAATTCAAGCCGACTAGGGGCTGTTAAAAATTACGTCACACAGCCATATGGGTTGGGGGGGGGGTAAATGGATTTGTAGCGAATCGTGACGAAGAGGGGGGAGTGGTTAACGCAGAATGTGCGTTTTACCCATAAATTATTTAGTTAAAAATAACTTTTTGTTTATAAATTGTAAGCTGTTAGTTGAAAATCCAATTATTGAGTTAAAAATTAACTTTTGCAATTAAAAATCCATATTGGGGTTTGAAAATTAAAATTTTTTCTCAAGAACTTGTCTTTTTCTTTTGAACATCTAGCTAATTTAGGTTGGAAATTCAACTGTTTTCCACAGAATTCAACTTTTTGGTTTGAACAATTCAACTATTTGGTTGAAATTTCTTGTCTCTCTTTACTGAAAATTCTTTTCTGGTTGAAAATTCAATTCCTGTCTAATAAATGCCTCGTTTTCGTTGGAAAAGTCATCTCTTTTGGTAAAAATGTTTACTTTTTTTATTAAAGATGCAGCTGTTTGGTTGAAAAATAAGTTTATATTTTTCTTTGAATTCTGCTTTTTTATTTCAAATTAGAATCTTATCTTAGCTGAAACACTTTTTTGTATAGAAAATTCTTCCTATTTGATTAAAAATTTAACAGTCTTCTTAGAAATTCTTCTCTTTGGTATACAAATTCAACTATTTGGTTAAAAATGAAACTTTTTTTGGTTATATTTTAATCCTTTTTATTAAAAATTCGACAATTTGGTTGAACATTCATTTTCGTATGCTGAAAATGTGTCCCTTTCACTCGAAGGTGTAACTATTTAAATGTAAATCGAACAGGTTAGTTGATAATTAATTTGTTTATTATTAAAAATTCTTTTTTTTTCGATAATTCCACTGTTTTGCTCAAAATTCCTCTTTTTGACATAAAAATTAATCCGTCTTGAAATTAAAAAAAAAATTATTTCTTTGCAGCAAAGTTCTTGGTTGAAAGTTCAACTAACTCCTAAAAAAATTGTTTTTTTGCCTTAGAAATTTGACCAATTAGTTAAAAGTTCAACTGTTTGTACTTGCAGATAATTATATTTTGTTTATAAATTTATTCATCCAATTGAAAACTGAACTGTTTCGTTACAGATTTAATGGTTTTGTTAAAAAATCTTTTTTTCTCGTGAATTCAACTGATTTGTTGAAAATTTCTATCTTTATATGGAAAATTCTTCTTTAAGAAAAGCTCGCGGTTTGAAAAGTCAACTATTTTCTTGAAAATGCAATATATTTCGACTTAAATTATTGAGCATTTCATATTAGATTTAAAAATGATACCCAAACAAATTTTTTATTTGAAAGAATTTACTTGCCTTTTTCGTTAAAAATGACCCTGTTCCCCCTACTTTGAAAGCTAGCGTTTCGGTCTATGCAGTTTGTTAAAAAATTATGTTTATATGTCTTATGTTATATTTTAGACGTTTATCAAATTAAAGTGATTAACAAGATTTTTATCTAAATTTTGTTTGATGATTTTTGGCGAAGAAGAGGAGGAGTGGAAAAAGTTTAAAAAATAGCGTGACGTAGTTTTTGAACTGCCCCCTAGTATTACATGCCAATATAATTATTTGGAAAGTTAATGAAAAAAGTTTCCCAGACAGAAAAATTATATATACTTCATATATAATGGAAAAAATTATATATTATTTTCATTTATTTTATGCAAAAAATGTATAAAACAAATGAAAATTATATATAATATTTCCGTGTTTCAGCGACAAAGTATGCGAGGCTGTCCTTTCCACAGAGGTTGAAGATTGGCATGTTAAAGTCGATAGTCTCTCGTCTCGTACAATTCGATTTTCGGCCAGAAAACGCGGGTACCGGTTTTTTCCGAAGATTGAAAGGTAAAGCATTAATTCTGGCTTGCATGATTTAATTACTCTCTGAATAAAAATCGCCTTCTTATCAATTAAACAAACGAGGATATCACGTAATTCAAACATGTTTTGAAAAGGGAGAAATTTTTTTATTCATCAATAATTTCTTATCGTTTTAAAAACTTCAATAATTAGAACCAAAAACTTGAAATATCAGCAATCCAGAATTAAAAGCATATTTCAAATTCTGTTGTGTATGTAGGCCTCGGACTCACCACACCATTGAAAATGTTTGACCATTTTTTGTTCTATGCCACTATTTTGCTATTATTTCGGAAAAAAAGACTATTTTCTCGAAATTGTTGGCCCTTGCCACAATTTTTTCACTTTTTATTTTAAAATATTATTGAGCTTTTTGCAACGAATCCAAAAATACCAGAAAGTGATCTTAATGGCTTATTATAATTCTTACATAAATTACGCAAATTTGTTTTCTGAAATTTTATCAGGTGAAGTTCGTAAATTTATTTAGAAGTCAAGGATAAATTTTCAGAAAAATAGTTGAATCCTTAACCAAAACAGATTCATTTTCAATTTAAAATTTGGATTTTCAACCAAAAAAGATGAAGTTTCTTCAAATGCAAGACAAATTTTTAATATAGAATATTATTTTTCTACCAGGAAAGACGAATTTTCAACAACATACATAAATTGGTAGCCCAGTAGTTAAATTTGTATAAAAGAAGATTAATTGTCCACCGAATAGATGAATTTTCTACTAATTATATAAATTTGTAACATACGAGTTTAATTAATGTATGTAATGTAATTGCAATTAGATTTCAATTACAATACTGTAATTTAAAAAAATAATTTTCTAGAAAACAATTTAATTATTTACCAAATAGATCAATTTTGCACCTAGTTCCTGAATTTTCAAGCCGAAAAGGCCAACTTTCCGCAAAACAGTTGAATTTTTCAACCGTAAATATGAATTTTTAACAAATCACACTAATTTTATTATTATTTTATTAAATTATACTAATTTTATATTATTTGGGTAACTTCTAGCTTAGGTATATTTTATTTAATTTAAAAATACTTAAACTATGTTTTTGAATTTTTATACAAAAAAATTAAAACTTCTGCCCAAAAATCAATTAATTAAATTTTCAGATTTTAAAATTAATTACGAATAGAAAATCCAAAAAATTTAATTTTCTACAAATCGGTTGAATTTTCAACCCAAAAATATAAATTTTTAACAAAAAACAAAGTTTTCCATCAATCAGTTAAATTTTTAATGAAATGAGAAAATTCTCAGCTTGAAAAATAAATGTTCACGAAAGAAAACGAATTTTCAAATAAAGGTATAAATCTTTATACCAAAAATTAACTTTTAGGAAGTAGTTCAACTTTCAACCAAGCATTTGAATTTTCAAGAAGAAAAATTTCATTTAAAATAATAAACAATTGGTTGTAACCTCCAAAAGCTAATTTTCCACAGCATACCTTCATTTTTATTTTAAAAACTTGAAGATTCTACTAAAAGAGGTGAATTTCCAAACCAGAGAGATAATTTTTAATAACATATTAGAATTTTATAGCCAAAAATATCTTATCAAAGAAAGAAAGAAAATTTATTAGTCAGAAAAAAATGGAATCAAATTGTTGAATTTTTAAGCCAAAAAGATGAAATTTTAACTGAACAGTTGAATTTGCAACTAAGAAAAATAAATTTTCACTCAAATTGTTGAATTTTCAACAAAATCATTCAATTTCGAACTAAATGATACAATTTTTGGCCAAAAATATTAGTTCTTAACAAAAATTTAATACTTGAACAATTTTTTGACAGTACTTTGACACTATTTTTCCAAATTGGTGACATTATTTTTCATACTTTTTATCTCTAAATTGAGTCCGAGGACTGTGTATGTCTAATTTACACATTTTTTGACAAACTTGTTAGCAAAGAAGTACGCGTACCGGTTTTCTACGGAGGTCGGATTGGAGAATAGTAAGAAGTACGCGTACGTTAATTAAGCATTCGCAATACACGCTTACTTCTTTTCACACAAAAGCTTCCTTTGTTTTGCTGCTTTTTAATTTAACTGATATTAGGAAAAAATAATTTCAAATTGTATGACCACGGTGTTGCGCCAGCTGCAATGATATTTTTATCGCGCGCTTCGCGCTCGATCCTTTATTTTCCTCGCGCTACGCGGCCAGTCTTTTAACTTCTCTTAAATTTGTGCACAGACCTTTTAAACTTGAAGGTAGACACATTAACAACTGTAATTTGGTGATTGTCATTTACCTTCAGTTAAAGCTCCTTCGATTCTAACGAAAAAATTTAATAAATCTTAAAAATTTGTCCAAAACGCTCATTTTTCTCTATTATGTGCACCTTTATTACATTTAATAAAAAAATAGATTTTATGTCTTGATTACTCTAATATTTGTTGCCTATTTAGCATTAGTCTTTATTTGCAGCAACCTTGAAAAAACGTATATTATTGGCAGCCTGCATTAATTGTTGAGAATTTTTCTTTGCAATTGCGAAATTAACAAAAAGTTGTTGCCAGTTGATCATTCAAAGTATTGTCCATCACTAGCCACTACTTTCTTCCATCTTACTGGCACCATACGGACCACCTCAGAAAAATGACTCTTCTTTTGAAGCTAAACACGACTCGACCTATTTTTTTTTTTTTGCATCTTCATAAAAAGTGAATCGTTGCTCAAACTGACCATGAGTCGTGGATCGAAAGAGGTGGTAATCAGGCAGCACAATGTCTAAACAATACGTTGGGCCGAGCGTTGTCACGAAGAAAAATAACGGTATCGTGTCTCTGCTCGTACTAAGTTCGATTTTCCTTTGATGTTCGGCTCAATCTCATTAGTTGCTATTGATAAAAGTCGCCTGATTTAAAATATGCAAAGCAGTAGCTCATTAATTATTTAACAATGTTAGACTGAAACTCTAACCTGAAAAATCAATTGCCTTACATTACTTAATAAATACCGCGAAGTAGAATAAGAAGACCCCACTCTCGGAAAACTTAGGCACGTGACATTTTGAAAATTCTCTGATTTTTCTTTGACTAATTTTTCATTTCAAATCATTAATATTCAAATACCAGCATTTTAATCTTATGATATTTTTTTTACCATAGAATATTTTATAAACGGAAAAAACAGTGTTTCATAGACAAATTTAAAAATTTGAAATTTATTAATTTATTTTGAACACAAAAAAACGCTTACACTTCAAAGGATAACTCTTTAACAAAATATACAACAAAAGAAAAGAATTTTAAAACCAAAAACCGGGATTTCAAAAAAATAAAGATTTTTCACTCAAAAAATAACAAAAGTTCATCTAAATTATTGAACCTTCAAACCAAAAGACCAATTTTCTTTACAAAAATTCAATTTTGAAACAAAAATTATGACTATTCAACAAAAAATAAATTTTTCACGAAACTGATGTATTTTTACACAAAACGAAAGGAAATTTCAAACTAAAAAA
>NC_046660.1:71672467-71675721 GCF_010883055.1 Belonocnema kinseyi | reverse complement strand
TCAATTTTGAAACAAAAATTATGACTATTCAACAAAAAATAAATTTTTCACGAAACTGATGTATTTTTACACAAAACGAAAGGAAATTTCAAACTAAAAAATTATTTTTTACACCAAAAAAAACGCAAATTTTTAACTAAAAAACATCAATCTTAAAAAATGGAAAAGTCACATTTTCTGTTCAAAAATGAATTATAAACAAAAAAAGAGGTATTTGCCACTAAATTTTTCAATTTTAAACCAGACATAAGCCTTTAATAAAAAAATTTCAAAATGTAGTTTAACTTTGACCCAAGTGGTTGAATTTTTAATTTAAAAAGATTAATGGTCAACAAGATAATTAAACTTTTAACCAACGAGATAACTTTTCAACCTAAAATATAAATCTTTAACAAAAGAGTTATTTCTTCACAAAGCGATGCAACCAAATGTTTTAAACAAATTAGTTAAATTATCGAGCAAGGAAGAACGATTTTTAACCAAAAAGTTGCATTTTCATACAGAAAATGACATTTCTTCTATAACAGATAAACTTTTAAATCGAAAAGATGAATTTTTGAAAAAATAGTTGAATTTTGTGTAGAAAAAGATTTTATTCGCTTTTTCGCCATCAAACTATGCATTTTTTAACAAGAAATAATTTTCTAACAAAAAATTTGAATTTTCAATAAAAAAAGACGCATTTTCAACCAAAAAGAATGATCTTTTAACAAAATTTGTTGAATTCTTTAGAAAATAGTTGCACTTTTATAAAAAAATATGAAATTTATCTTACAGCAAAAGAATTTTTTAGTATAAAAAAGTTGAGTTTTCATTTTTTTAAATTCCAGTTAACTCAATAACATAAAAAATTGAATTTTTGTAAGAAAAAAAAAAGTTTTTACGAAAAAACTGAATATTCAATCCAAAAAGACGAATTTTTTTAATAAAAAAGGATGAATTTTTAACAAAATAGTTCAATTCTCTACCAAATAGTTGCATTTTTATCCAAAAAAGATCAATTTTGTACTGAAACAGATGAATTTGTATTAAAAAAGAAAACGATTTTTTTATAAGTGGAACTTTCATCCAGAAAATATTTGAGTTAATTTTTCAACACCAAAATATATATTTTAAACAAAAAGTAAATTTTCTACAAAATAGTTCAGTTTTTAAGAAAATAGTATAACAGCTTAGTTTCTAACCAAACAGTTGCATTTTTATCAAAAAAAATTTATTTTCTGCTAAAGCAGGTGAACTTTGTAATAAAAAAGACAAACTTTCAAAAAGAGAGTTGAATTTTCAACAGAAAAGTTAACGAAAAAATGCAATTTTCTATTAATTAAACTAAATTCTGAGATTCTTATAAATTCTCAGAGAATTTATTTCTCGGTTATATACTCGATAATATTCTCATTCACATTACCGTTTTCAAAGTAATATAACCGGCTCAGAACTCTAGCTTGGGGTTATCTTAGCGAATCCACTCCTCATCGACAGTGACAATACGATGCAGAAACTCTATCCGATTTTGCCCTTGGAGTAGCTGTTCAAAAGTGAAAAATCTCCTTTTTCCAGGGCGCAAAATGCGTGTTTTGGATGCGTATAAACGGGAGCAAAACCAGTCTTTCTCTCCCTCCTTATAATAGGGAAGTGTTAAAAAATAGTATATACACCATGCGAGCAATAAAGTATTCGCAGACTCGTACGATTTTAGGCCCTCACTTCGCTCGTGCCCAAAATTCTTACTCGCTGCGAATACTTCATTTTGCTCCCTTGGTGCATAAGCTACTATTCTACTTCCTTTGGCTTCAGTTCGTACAGTACCCAACTTCTTTGCTTTTGGGCCATTCCCAGTGCATTTAAGCGTCGAAAAATGATTGAAAGATTAACTCCCAATGATTCTGCCAGCTCATCTTGCGTTTGACATGTGTCTTGACTTTTTCAATTCCTTATCCTCAATCTTTTTCAGATGGCCTTGACGTTCTTTGTCCTCCGTGTCAAAATCGCTACTTTTAAATTTTCGAAACCAGTATTCGCACGTTTTAAAAGGTGTAGTATAATCCCCATAAGTTTTCAAAAGCAATCAATGACTTTCAGCAGCACTTTTCTTCGAATTGAAAAATAAAAGTAAAACTTCTCGCAAATGCTGTTTTGTTGGTACGCAAGTTGACATCCTTAATGCTACAAAACTATGCTGTTTACACTTCGGTAAAATGAAACCTAATGAAAAATAGGGCTAAATGATGACGTTTCGACATGCATATAGTAACGATATGGCTCGAAAGGATGTAGTACAAGTAATGTCATATTTTTGAAATTTCTCAAAATTAATGCACGCTCCCGATTTATTAAAATTAAATTTTTAATTTATTAAAATTAATATGTACATGATTGCATTTCATAATATGCAATACACGGCTTTCAGATCCAAGTTTTACTTAAAAGAAAAGGCTAAGGTTTGTGCCCTGGAAATTATGTTTTGGGGACGCCTCCTGAGTATTTTTACGGAATGTGAAAAAATCCTCAGTTCTGCTTTTAAAATAACTCGATATTGATTGTGTTTTATCCATGCATCATTGATGCTATTTTGTTAAAAAGGAAAAAATAATGCGTAAAATTTTCTCTGATAAAAACTTTAAATTTTTGGTCCAAAAAACTTACGTAATTAATATTGATTGAATTTCCCCTTCCTTTTAGATTTTCAAAAATGTGTAAAAGGCGTATTTTTATTGTCTTCCTTTTATCATGAATCTCATTATATCTAGTGTCGTATTTCCAAAAACTTTATAGTTGAAAACATAAGCATGACAACTGTGTAAAATGAAAAGTGATTAAAATCAAACCTGCTAAATTATTAAACGTCTTTGAAAAGTTATCCGGTATACATACCACAACGAAAACACTGACAACAACAACAACGACAGACAGATACCATCGTGAAAACGGTTTTTTCGGATTCAAGAGGTCTCGAAATGGAGATATTTAAATATATCCGCAAGACCCAGTTTTCATGTAAAACCATCACCTTCTCTTTATGATAAGAATGTTAAAATAGGTAAAGAAAGACGTTATTACGTGGACTTAAGGGTAGGCTGATGGATAGGCTGACCTATTATGGCTTCTCTGACATTGCTGCTTCATCGAAATCAAGAATATTTGAAATTGGTACAAAATAGCCCTTAATGTAAAAAAATTATTTACATGAATTAATATTCTATTTTTCTCTCTGCGGCCGAAACCATTTTATCTCAGATAGACAATGCAACTTTCAA
>NC_046660.1:71640416-71672367 GCF_010883055.1 Belonocnema kinseyi | reverse complement strand
AATAGCCCTTAATGTAAAAAAATTATTTACATGAATTAATATTCTATTTTTCTCTCTGCGGCCGAAACCATTTTATCTCAGATAGACAATGCAACTTTCAATAATAGATTCGGTCGCTGATGAAATATGTTATTTTTCAAAGCAAATGAGGTGACGCGTATTTTTTCATCTCGAAAAGAAAAATTCGCCAAGTTATGAAAATTTTGATTTTTAATGTTGTTTAAAAAAACAGCTTTTTTCTAATTCTTTATAACTTTTGATCTTATATGTACAGTGAGACTCTTTTATAGCGCCGATTTTGGGGCTGACATTGGGTGTAAACTTACTCATTATATCCCAATGCGCTTTTGTTTATTCAAACTTGAGTGCTCGCCTGAGTGACAGCCTCAACAATGCGCACGCCGCGCAGCTCCTCTTACACCTACCTGGGGCGTGGCGTCAATTCTCAGAAGGGCTATAAAAAGGGAGGGTTATTGAAGGGTTTCACTGTACTTAGGTTTTATTTGGAACAACCAATAAAGTTTGTGATCCTTTTTCAAAATACACTGCAGTCCCGCTATAGAAGTCCCGCTATAGTATACACATAAACTGTCATATATACATGACAGAAAAAGTCGCGAAAAAAAACACAAAAGCTTCAACGTAGACAAAGTGAACGAATTAATTCAAAGATTATTGCTACTAATTCTGTAACTCTAAAAATTGAACATTCTCAACTATGTTATAAACTTTGGAAAAGCGTTCCTAGCAGATGTTCCTGCTTATCGGTTGCAGGGAGATGGAGATCGAGGAATACGGCCGAAAGGAAGTGTCCCTGTCTTTGAGGGACATTTTGCCAATAAATCCGAAGAATTACGACAAGCACAGGGCACCAAAGTTCCTGGGACAACCAACTATGGTTTACTTCCACGTCACTGTCCTCAGCATCGACTCAATTAATGAGGAGTCAATGGTAAATAGTTTGCATTTATTACACTAGTCAAAAAACAGGCTTGCCATACATGCGCGATTATTGAATGCTACAATATTTAAAATATTTTACCGTGAAGAACGTAATTACTTCACATTTGTATTTTTAATAATTAAGCACTTTAATTATAAACCGATGGTAGTAGCCTGTTGGTGATTATTGAATCGTAGAGATCTCGATTGCTAAGCACGGGAGAGCCCGGTTAGCGTTCGGATGGGTTGTGACCTCTCGTGATTATTAGCTTCGTATTTTCGCTGCATTTGAATTACTTTCGAACGGGAGATTTGATGCAGAGTATGAATTTAGGCACTTTGATGCTATCGAATGTCTACATCCAAACGCATCTGACGTTGAAATCGTCTAAGGTTCATAGAGAAACATTATTAAAATATATTTCAATATTATGTATATTAATAAGACGAGCAAATTTTGAGAAGCAAATTATTGGTTGAAAGAATGTATTTTTTAAGATTTTTCATAATTTTACGTTTTTAAAGCTATATTGCAAGAAATTTGGATAAAAAGAATATAATGATGAAATTTCTTTCTAAGATAATTTTTGGTAATAATATAAAGAAATTTAAGAAACAAATGCATTAACCAGGCATTTTTCGACAGAAAAATTGTTTTTTTTTTCTATGCAATTTTTTTAATCAGGAAATTTTGCTAATTTAAGAAACTTCATAATCTTTTTATTTATCTCATGATTTTTTTTTAACAAATCAATTATTCGAGCATTTGTCAGAAAAAAAATTCGTTTTTTTCAATGCCAATCCTTTTAGTTGAATACATTGCATATTTTAAAAAAAGTGCATTATGTTGGAATTTTATCTTTTTTCGTTATAAATTGGACTGATTTCGTTGAAAATCTTTTTATTGAAGTCAAAATTGAACTATTTCAATTTAATTGCAAATTTATCTTCTTCTGTTGGAAATTCAAGTATTTGATTGAAATAAATTGCACTTTATTTGAAATTTTTTGTGAAGAAATATTGTTCTTGCTCAAAAATGTATATTTTTAGTTCAAAAATAAAATATTTTCTTGAACAATTTAATCATTTTGTAACAAATATCTGTTTTTTGAATAAATTTCTTTCCATAGCCAAAAATTTAATTGTACCATTTATTATTGTAAATTAATCTTTTTTGTTAAAAATTGAACAATTTTAGTAAAAAAATTTATTACTTTGTTGATGATTCATGTTTTTTGGGTCTAAAAATGATTTATTAAAACTAAAAATTCGTCTTTGAAAATTCGGGTTTTTAATACAAAATTATCTTCTTTGTTAGAAATTTAACTGTTAAATTAAAAATTCAAATGCATTGTTAAAAAATCCGTCTTTTTCGTTAAAAATTTGTCTTTTTATATAGAGAAGTAACTTTTTGGTTGATAATTCATGTTCTTCGTTAACAATTCGAGTAATTCTTTAGTTCAGGCGGAGTAATTCAGCATAATGTTTTTGTAATACAAAGTAATTCTATGCAATACAGAGTTATCTCAGCTTTAAAAATAATTATTTGAAAAGCGACTTAAGATTCTTGAAAAATCAGTGAAATCCCTTAAGTTGTTTTAATGTTATTTGCAATTTTTTTAATTCTGTGAAATAATTTGAAATACTTTGAAAATCCCTTAAATATTTTTAAACACTTTTCAAACAATAAAAATTCTTTGAAGTCCATTAAAACCTTAAAAAAATTTATGTTTTGCGCTGAAATATTCTAAAACCTCACGAAATAACTTAAAAATATGTTAAGTTTTAAAAAATGCCGTGAAATCTTCGTAAATAGATTAAAATTTGTAAACATTTCACGGATTTTTTTGAAATATTTAAAATCACTAGCAATTCTTTTATATCTTTTGAGATCCCTTTAAATCCCATGTCATTTCGAAATATTTCAAAAACGTTGAAATTTGTTAAAACTTTTCAGAAACGCAATGGTATCTTCTAAAATCTTTTTATTTTTTTTTAATGTTTTAAGATATCTTTATATCTGGTGTTCAATCAAAAATTGAATAATTAACTACTAGGTAACAAAGAATTAAAAGCAGTAAATAATTTTTATACTAAATGAAATTAAGTTTTATTCTCTTACCAAAACAGATAATTTATGATTTGTCTTTGGAAAGAAAAAGAAATATTTTTCCACTATAATGGTAGAAAATTAAACTAAAAATTATAAACAAATTAAAAGTTAGCAGCGGATTTCACTCTCAAATTTCAAATGTAATAGATGAAACAATTTCAATTGAATTAAAAGCCAATCTGGTTATTAAAAATGAGTGTGAGATTTCCGAGAAATTTTTTACACCACTTTTTTAGATGATAAAAATTAAACAAAGATAGATTTCCAAAAAGGTTGTTCTACTAGTGACTATTATGCAAAAATAATAAAAAGTGATGACTTTTAGAAGGTGGCCAATTGTGTTTTTCTTACTTCATATGGCTTTCCGAAAAATTCTTTATTAAATGGTCACTCAAATTATTATTATTCTGCAATTTTATATCACTCATGGGTGAAACTTTTTTGCAGACGTATGTAGCAGACATTTTTTTGGCCCAAAGTTGGCGCGACTCTAGATTAAGGTTACCAGAAAATATGTCAGAGGAGTACAGAATATTGGATGTGGATTGGCTGCACAATATTTGGAGGCCTGATTGCTTCTTTAAGAACGCAAAAAAGGTTACCTTCCATGAAATGTCGATACCGAACCACTATCTGTGGCTCTACCACGATAAGACTTTACTTTACATGTCCAAGTAAGTAATCTTTAAGAAACTTTTACTTCCATATTTACATTACAAAGTCCCTTTCTATTACATTATTTCAGGGTAATATTTATGAAAAATTCCAAACATGATATTTCTATAGAATTATCCTTCCCATCACATTTTACAACAAAATGTTCAGACTCAGAATCAAATTACATGAAAAAAAACCTCTATCTTCAGTGGGAGCCGAGTTATGATTCTTTAAAAAGACCACCGACTTTTTTTTAAATGGTTATTTTATTGATGATTTATTGCAGAGTCGCTAATATTGTAAACAAAAACCAGAGATTCTCTGTGATATTATAGAGGCATATATATTGGTATTTACATAGCGAGATAGTTTGGTGATCGAGTGGTGGGCGGCAGTGGTGTAATAGTCGTGCGGTGACCGATGGTGATTTTATGGTTGTGCGGTAGCCATCTGTGATTCAGTGGCCGTGCGGTGGCTGATGGTAATGTTGCGATCATGAGTTGTTCCTATTAATTTTTTCCTAATAGGAAATTTAAAAGATCCCAACCTCCATGGAATACCTTCATCAGGTGAGGGGTGAGAAGAAAATTTCTTGAAGAATACCTTCAAAGAATACCCTGGTGGCTATACCATGGTCAAGTACGTGAGACGACCAAGAAATCCAAAAATGAATAAAGTGAATAAAATTCTAAAGTTTGGATCAGTACTTTAAAAACTGTCGGCTTGAAGAAAATCGATATACTGATTAAATTAGAGATCATTTCCAGTAATGTGATGAGAAGAAAAACAGTGATCTAGCCCTGACAGGGAATGAGTTAGGACCTTCCAAAGTTGATCATTTTGACACAACTGTAACGAAAAATATCACTTTTGTTCAGTTTCTCCAAAACAACTCGTGTTTGAATAAAAAACATTACAACACAAGGAAATTTTCAAGGAGGAAATTTATCATCAATTTAAATTAATCTTCATCGTCTACATTCAATAGGCCATGGTATCATGGCCATGGAACCTTTTCATTCGGAAAAATCTGTCTATACTGAAATATGTACTTGCTAGTGTGCAGTATTTTGGTGGAATATATACTCTATAATTCCTTCAAATTATTTATAGCAAAGGAAAAATAATAAATTGACTGATTTTGCATCGTACATTGATTATTTATAGTAAACGGTATAGAAGGAATTTCTCTCTTATTTTCGGGAACACATCCAGTAGTTTTTGCAAAATATTTTTAAAATATGTCTTGTTCTTAATCGATTCGAGTTATTTTGATTATTATATTATTAATAAAATTATTCAGTTAACTAATTTTTTCTATTTGCCTTATTAAGATTATACTGATATAATTCATTAACTGTTATTATTAATGTTTAAACCATATCTAAATGATTAATTCATAGGTTTTCCTTCATTCGCTGTCAACAACAGATCCTCTAGAGATATGTTTCGTCAAATGTTCACAAAAATGTATACTATGAAAGGTATTATTCAAGCAATTGCTGTACCATTTATTTATTTTGAATGGTCGATTGAAAAAATGTATATTTCTAAATAATTACAGATGCACATATGCCACCAGATTCTCAGATACGGTTTATAATAAATTTCCTGCGCTACAACTTTTTCTGTGGTATTATTAAAGTCGCTTTACGCAGAAATCATAGATTTTTTAGGAACTAAAAACGAGTGATATGTTCCGATAAACAGGTAAAAAAGTGGCCAATTTTTGGAAGGTCATAACAAATAACTTTTTGCAGCTAGATCATTGTATTTTTTAATGATAACTGGAAATGGCTTTTAACCCTCAAAGTGCATACATGGTGAAAATCACGGTAAAGTGCATCATAGGTATTTAACATCCCAACGTATTTAATCATATATTGTTTAACCCCTATTGAATATTTTATCACAATAAAATTATCCGTCATAGTTTAAGGTATCTTTTATGCTTTCAAAAAAGATATTTATTTGCACCCCACAATTTTTTTACCTCCACTTTCAGCAGCTGCTGGTAGCAGATTGACGCTTGACGCAGTATGCTAAGCGACTTTACTTACAGTTAGGGCCGGTTCAACCAACCTCAGTTAAATCATTGGTTAACTGACAGTGGGTTAAATGTAATGCCATAGTTAAGTGTCGATTTTCCTGTCGCGCGTTCCTCCACGTTTTTGGAGGTCCCGGTTATCTAACCAGATAGTCGTTTCGAAATAACTCCTATTTTACTGTGAACCATTCGCGTGATTGGCTACTTGTCGGTCGAATGAAAAGTAAAGCAATATGGCCATGCGCGCCAAATTCAAATAAGGTTCACTCCACGTTCGTGACCACACTAACCTAAATAAAGTGAATTTGTATGTGTTTTTTGTTCGTGTTATACTTCTGTTTTTTTCGTGTTTTCTGTGATAAGACGGAAGAAAATAAAGTGAGATCGCCTAATTTCCTTCCTAATGCTCGTTCGATTTGATTCAGCAGATCTTTTACACAAGCTTTTCTTAAGCGAAATCCCGTTTGCAGCCCCATGCCACTTTTCTGGAGGGCTGTGGAAAATATTTGTCATGAGAGTTGACGGTGGCCGTGTGGCGGCGCCAGCTATGCAGTTGGCCTAGTATTCAAAAATTGCACGGCGAAAGTGTTAAAAAAAATGTTTTTCAATTGAAAATAATTTTCTAATAGTTGTGGGTAAAAGATAATAATTTTTCAGATTTTTTATTACCTTCTGAATAAAAAATAATTAGCGGGAATCGTAAAATTTACTGCTTTCAGACGTCAGTCCCAATGAATTTCTACTAACCACAAAAAATCATTATTCTTGCGCAATCAAATTAAACATATCATTATTTGTTTAATATTTGAATATCCGAAAAGAAAATAGTCTAAATTTTATAACATTTTTTATTATATTATATAATATACATAACATAATACTTATTTCATTTATTAATTTAAATTCATTTTGGATTTTCAAATATTTTAATAAACAAATTATGTGTTTTAATTAACACAATGTGCTTCCTTGTTTAATAATAGCATACGTTATTTCTATTTCAAAAAATGAACCTTGCTAAAATAATTTATAAAATGGAGGAAAATATGCTAATGTTAATTATAACTAATTTTTGAAAAGACCTCGGGGTAAACTTCTGATAAAAATATCTCGGGTTTTCTTTATTTGACAATAACAATTTAGAGTTTAATGTTTTCTTTTTTCTCCGTAGGTAAAAGTTGCAATTCTTATTTAATTCTAATGCTGTATCGCTTATTTTTATTCCTTAAAAGATTTTCTGCAAATCTCATTGGCAGTTTTTTTAAAATTATTTATAAAAACCTATTGTTTACAAAAATTAAGATTTTATAATTCGTAAATTAAATTTTTTATCTAAAAACGTATCGATGCGATTTGCGGAGAATCTTTTCAGGAATAAAATAAGCCCTAAATCATTAGGATTGAATAATAATTGCAACTTTTACCTAAAGTGAGATAGAAAAACATTAAACTGTAAAGACTACTGTTAAATGAACAATAAAAATTGTAAAGTATTTATTTTCAAAGTTCACTTCAAGTTCTTTAAAAAACAGTTATAATTAACAATCAAATATTTTCATCGATTTTATAAATCATTTTTGAAAAACGTTTATTTTTTAGCTTAAAATAACCTTTATTCATTTTCAATTTAAAAACAAGTATAATTAAAATTCCATTTTCCTCTGAAATCTTAGGCTAAATTTCATGAAAATAGTTATGAAGAAAAAAAATTGTTTGTAATGAATTCATTAACATTACTTAAATTTTTGTTGGCTATGTGTAATTTTAGTTCATTTTCTTAAACTTGAAATTTTTTTAAACTACCATTTTTTTAATTCTGCAACATAAAAATCAATTGTCCGAAAATCTTTCAGAAAATAACTTTAAATTTTCGCAATAATCTAAAGAATATTGTTTTACTTTCTAAAAACCTTTCCAACTTCATAAAATCCTTCTCTTTTACAAAATTGTAAAAAATCTACATTTTTCTCCAAATTTTTATGATTATCAAATTTAAAATTTTTTAAAAATATTTTTAATATATCTGAACGTTCTAAATGTCTTTAAATTTTTTTCTAATTTTTCTTAGAATATTTTAAAGACAAACAAATTTGCCTTTAAGACTCCCAGATTATTTTTCGAAATTTTTTTGGAAATACTTTGAAATCTTTTAGAAAAATCATTTGTCATTTTTCTGGGAATCTGAAGAAAAATTTGCATTCTCTTGAAACCTTCCGTAATTTTAATCCAGCTTCCTGTTTCAAAATCTTCAACAATCTACATTGAAAAAATGGCATTTTTCACAAGTTTAAAAATAACTTGGAATTGTTTGAATAGTCGAAAATATTTATTAAGCATAATAGAATTTTTTTGTAATTTTGTTTCAGTTTTCGTTTAAAATCCCTTCTTCAAAATAAAGAAATCATTAAAAATCTTAACAGGAATCTTCGAACAATTTTATTGTTCTCCTGAAACCTTTAAAAATTCTTAAAAGGCTTCTCATTTTTTGTTCTAAAAATCAAAAATGTACATTTCGTTTTAAATTTTTTGGAATTTTCTAAAGATTTTCATTATGTTCGATTCTTTTCAAAACTAACTGAAACTTCTACAAATCAAATAAAAATTAATCCGAAAAAATTGTTTTAAATATTTCAGATTTTTTTCGACATATTTTAAAATGTACAAAACTTAAAATTAACGTTTTAAAATAATATCTGAATAATTTTGAAGTTTCCTAAAGTCTTATTGTCCGTTTAATAGAAAAATTAAAAAAAAAAACATATAAAACTTAAAAATAGAAAGTTATAAAATCTAAAAAAAGGTACTATAAAATTATAAAAAATTTATAAAATTTCATCCACGATAAGCTTGATTCTATTCATTACATTACCGTCATCCAAAACTGTAAAATAATTTATATTTTCATTAAATTATTCTTCAACAGACATAATTAAAACATTTGAAATGAAAATAAACATTTATTAATCATTCTTTCTGTAGATTCGATGAAACAAATTATGGTCAATAATTGAAAACCTGAATGCACTGGTAGACGAGAATTAATCAATGTAAAATGGATAAAATAGCAATGTGGATATTATTTTGAAAACTTGGTTCCTATGTTATGATTCTTTATTTTCAATAAGATCCTTTAATTCATGTTTAATTTAAAAACAATTATAATGAAAATTCCCTTTTTGTCCAAAATCTTAAGCTAAATTTCATGAAAAGAGTTATACCGAAAAGCAATTTTATAAATGAATTCATTAAAATGAATTAAATTTATTTACAATTTATAATTTTAGTTCATTTTTTTAAACTTGAAACTATATTAAGATGTCATTTTCTTATTATTTATTTAATAATGCCCAATATTCATAGTTAATATTAACAATAAAATAATATTTTTTAAAAGAGAAAAACTCTAAAAACATGAAGATATACCTATACACTTTTTAGGTAACACCGTTGCCATAACACTACAGTTTGATATCATTCCTTAAAATAGCATTTTCCATTATTTAATAATATTTAGATCATTTGGGGGTTTGAAAAATTGAATTTTGTTAGCTTTGTCCAGCTCCCGATTACTTTTTTATCCCGATTTACAATCAAAAGAAACACACTTCGCGATTTTTGTTCAAAATTTTAACACTGCGGACAATCGATCTAAAAGTAGTTTTTTCAGTTTTCTTTTGCTTAGAAAATGGAAAATGTCGAAAAGATCACTCAAAAACTCCAAAATTTAACAACGACACTGCGATTTTGAGGTTAAAGGACGATTAAATCGCCCTAACCGACCAATCTTAACCGGTTAGTTTTAACGGTGGTTAATGTGAGTTAACCGGCTGTTAAAAAGTGGTGGAACGCCTAACTACCTTTAACCGAGGATTACATTTTTAACCGAGGTTGGTGGAAGCGGCCCTTAGTGTCTCTAAACAAGGCTAGATGGCGACCATTACTCGATTTTTTTGAATTAAGTATAATTTCTAAGAGTTTGAACATTTCCTGGGTTGTGAGACACCAACAATGCACTTTAAGGGTTACCTAAATTTTATTAAGGTAACCCTTTTAAGGTAAGGTTTTATTAATGTAATGAGGGTAATATATATATATACTTCCTTTTAAATTAATTTTGTTAGAAGGACCCTAACTCGGCAGCTACTGAGGATATAAAATTCTTTCTTTAAATTTTCTGAGAATTTTGTCTAGTTTAATTTCATTTTGGGAAATTTTGCTTTAAAGGTCATGCAAAGTGTCAATTTACGCAAACACGATTTTTGGAACGCTTTTTTCAATATTTAAAAAACTCGTTGTAGTCGTTTCTAGTAAGTAAAAAAACTACTCGATGCCTGGACTATAATTTAAAAACTTGTCCAACTCGCTCGTGAATTTGGATCAAGGGTTCACTTTAAAAGAAACTTTAAATAGAAATATGATGAATCATTTCTAAAAATTGTGTCATCATTTTTTTTCTATGCATGTGGTTTTCAGATTAACTCTAGTTCTCTCCTGCGCAATGAAGTTTGAGTCTTATCCTCATGACACTCAAATTTGCTCAATGATGATAGAAAGTCGTATGTACATTTTTCAATTTTTTCAATTTGTTTTATTTTATACTTCCTTAATGACATTTAATTGACTTTTATCTTTAGTTAGAATAAATTATTATATATCTGGCATTAGAATATATTTAAGCACAAGTATGTTACCCTTGGATTTTTTTATAATATGTAGAAGTCCACATGAGAAGTGCGCTTATGGCTGGATCTAGTTAAATAGATATTCGGGTTTTTTTCCAAGCCAAAATTATTATGCTCGAGTTAAAATTCTGGAAATTTATCAGGCTAGATGATTCTACATGCAACTCCATACCAATCATAAGGACCCTTTTCATGCGGACGCCCACATATCATAAAAATTGTAAATAATTTGTCATTTGACTTATTACAAGGGTATTTATTAAACCTTGTCCTACATTATTTCTCATTATTCACATAACATAATAACTTCCCCTAAATTTGAGCATATGAGTGAAAAAGTGTGAAATTAAATGTTGGAGGTGACACAGCCTGTCGCGCATTAAATAAATGGTATGAAAAAGTTATATGTTGAGTAATTCTCATGTTAAAATATTTGCATTGACAATCTGTTCGTTCGAATATAAAACTAGAAACAATAAAATAATAATTTTAAAATATCTGCATGTAGCGCGGGCACATTCTCATTGCGCTCGGCTTGCATCGCTCGCAAGTTTGAGCGACCGTTGGTTCCGATCTTTTTTGGTTAAAAAACTTTTGTCTTTTTATTCTTTTCATCTCTTTTGTCGTTCTATCAAGAACTAAATAAAAACAAATTTGTAGATCTGTTTAGAGTGTACCATTTTTTGCCATTCATCTTTTGTCATATCATGCATAGTTCTACCGCAAAATGAAATTTTTATTATTTTTTGTGCAATGAAAATTTGAGTTTTTGATTTACCAGAAAAATTCAAAAAGTTTTTATGATAATCTCTTAGGGTGTTCAAAATGCAATATTTCGAATTTGTAAATTCTTTAAAAGTTATCGTGCTAACAAACTAAAAATCTATACACACTAACGAACGGGTAAAAGCATTCTTGAAGACATGTGTTTTGGATATAGGGTATTTTAGCACGTGGAAATTTGGCAAAAACAGGGGGGATCTACAATTTCACATTAATCTATTACTTTCCCTTATAAGACTGTAATACATCATTAATGAGAAGTAAAAATAAGAATTCCCTATTCTGGTAGAAATACTCCTTATTTTAGCTGAAATATGCCCCGTTATTTAATTTTTCCTTGCGCTTTTCTTTGACAAAATATCTTTCTCTGAAATCTTATTTGTACCAACAATTGGTTAACGTAGAATCAGCTTTTACTGTCACTATAGTTATGGTTTTAGCTAGTCTTACTATTAATCAATTCACTTTTATAATATGCCTTAATAATTGCTATTTTACTAATCTGCCCTATTTATAAACAATTCCATTGACTCGGAAATTAGTAAAACGAAATAATTGGTTAAAATGTTAATTATCAGTCGAAATTATGTTATCGTTACGAATTTGGAAGCTATAATTCGGATTAATACCGTCAACTCGAATCAACATAATATTAACTATTAGTTTATATTGTAATTTGTACTATTTTAAGTTATTTGCTGAGAAATAAATTAACTATAATTCAGTATACTGCTTGATTATTAAATTATTTTATTTTCATTTAAGAAGTTTAAATTCGATGAAAATCATATTTAAGATCCTATTTAACTTCCAATAATTAAGTTAATGTATTGAATTCCTGAAAATAAAACCAAAAGTTCAATGAACAAATTGAGACAACCACAATAAAGTAAGTTAAAAAAATCCTGTAAAAATATCTAAACATAAATAAAAACGAGAAAACAAAAAATTAGAAGGCAACCAATCAACTCCTCTTCCATCTGTTTTTGTACTTCTTTCGTCTTTTTTATTTTTATTATGATCAAATCACAATAAAAGAACATAATATAAATATTTACCAAAGTTTCGGTACAAACGTTGGTGAATATTTTTATTATGTTCTTTCATTGTGATTTGATGATAATAAAAAAAAGACTAAAGAAATAATAAAAGAGAATGAAGGAGATTTAATTGCTTGTCTTCTTATTTTTCTTCCCTCCTTTTTATTTTTGTCCAAAGATTTTTTTTTAATTTACAATAGAAGCATTTTATGGTCATTTTCCAAATTTGATCGTTGGATTCTTGGTTTTACTATCAGGTATTCTATACATTAACGAATAATAAGATCAATATCAATGTAGACAATCTTAACCAAAAAAAAATATTTTCACATACTTATTTATCTATTATGAAAATATGAGTAAAGTACGTTCTAATTAAAAATGTAAGACATATTCTGGATCGACATTTCAAGACCGACTATGGACCAAACTTTTGAACCACTTTTTCAAGAAAGATTCTGACTGAAGCATGCGCATTTTCATCTGTCCCTAGTAGATAAAACAGCAATTATTATGTCATAAAATTATACTGTGCAATTGTGAGAAACGAATTTTGCGTAAACCGCTTCAAGGTTATCGTTGAATTTGCTACTGTGTGATACATTTTATGTATAGAAAATAAATATGATTTATTACTCACAGACATTAAAAATATTTTATAGTTAAAGTGGTTCATGTTTGTGTTTAATTTCTAAAATATTCTTGACGATTTTATAAAATTATACTGGGGGAATGATAGGTAAAGAATTTTGCATACAAAATGTCAAGGTTTTTATGATTTTAAAGATGCATTGCATTTTTAAATTGTATAACGTTATACTCCAGATTCTTTTAGAAGTGTGATTCTAATATAGAACCTTTTAGAACTTTGTGACAAAGAGGGAAATGATGGATCAGTAGAAATAATAAGTTTAAATAGAAAGATTTTTGAGAGTCTGAAAACAGTATTCAGGTATTGTAAATTTGTAATTAGTAAAGTTCAAGTTAAAGATTGTGATCCAGAAGCAGTCTTCTAATGTTGATCCAGACTCCATCTAGCATTTTGAATTAGAAGCGGACTTACTCATTGGATACCATGGTTTTTTATCAATAGCTTAAATCTAAGAAAAATAAAGAAATTTTAAAATGTGGCTCATATATACATACTCCATTACATTCTTTTAAGTCCGATTTTCCACGAAGATGGTGCAAGTAAAAGCTTTTGGCAAGTAGAATTGCGATAAGTATAAAATGTACTATGTTATATTTCTTATTTTTCATATATAAATGAGGAAATTTGGTTCTTTAAACCCATATACTGTAAGCTTCTCTTTTAGTCCAATTTCACTCGGGCAATGCTCAGCTCGAAGATTTCAACATGTATCAGAAATTCGAGTAGACAGTTCTTAGCGAAGTCACAAGATAATTGACGGGGGATTTAGTTGACATTCTATTCCTTTAAATCTAATTCTTATGATCGAAATTTCAGTGTCACATACCACGCAAGATTTGGTCTTCATGTGGAACATGACGGATCCTTTGGTGGTCAATCCGGAGATAGAACTGCCACAGCTCGATATAGCCAACAACTATACAACCGACTGCACGATCGAGTATTCGACGGGAAATTTCACCTGCATACAGATCGTTTTTACCCTTCGACGAAGACTGGGATACCATTTATTTCACACTTACATACCCTCGGCTCTCATTGTCGTCATGTCGTGGATCGCCTTCTGGATCAAACCTGAAGCAATTCCAGCCAGAGTAACCTTAGGAGTCACCTCTCTTCTCACACTAGGTAATTTTTTTTATTATTATATTTCCCTAAGATTGACGTTAGCCAAACGCTAATAGGTACTAAAAACAGTAGAAAAGGATTTTAAATATCCATATGAAAAGAATCTGCCATGAATGAGAAAAGAAAAAAAAGAAAAAGAATAGCATCTGGAAACTATTACCTGTAAAAAATAATTTTGAACATTAAAAGTGGAGGATCTCAAATGATTAAAGAGACATCTAACTGAATGACCAATTTGTTCTGAATTATATTAAGATTAATAAATTCAAAATATTGTTAGTCTTTTGAAAGCTAGTTTTCTTCAAATTTCTTTGAATTAAATTTTTGAAGATGACTTTTTAAACCGGTTGTATTTGGTGCTTGTAATTTATATATTCTTCGCCTAAGGAATCATTGGAACAGCACAGTTAGATTTTTCCTATTTTATTTTGTTTCTATTCCATACGAAATCGAAAGAGTACTTCAAAGGTTTTCCGTTATGTTTTTTTTTTTAGTTTTGAGAAGAAGACAGTTGATTCTTTTAGATTATCTGGAATATGGATACTGTTTGTCAATTTGAAGGTGGAATTCAAACCCAATCTTCATATCAATTCACATATTCAAAGAACGTCTTTTTATTTGAAGAAATATGCACATTAGATATATAAAAACTTGATTTTATTATTGAATTGAAAAGAAAATACTTTAAAGGTACTTCATGTAGGTTCCCCTGGATGTTATTTTCTTCTGAAACTCTTTTTTTTAATTATGTAGCTTTCTTTTCCACAAACCTTATATGTGATTTCGAAAAACAAATTACTAGGCAGTCTGATAAGTCCTTGAAAAATGAAACATGGCGACGTTTTTTTGGCCAAAGTCGGTTTTATTTTTCAACATACTCTCCTTTTAGGTCAATACATCGAGTCCAACGATTTTCTAACTTTTTGATACCGTCCGAAAGTACGCGATCGAAAGGTCTCCAAAATAGTCTCAGTTTCAGCTATGAGCTCCTCATTTGAGTAAAAACGCTTACCGGTGAGCCATCTCTTCAGGTTAGGGAACAAGTAATAGTCGCTGGAGGCGAGGTCTGGTGAATACGGTGGCTGAGGAACCAATTCGAAGCCGATTTCATGATATTTTGCTTGTGCAACTAAGCATGAATGAACAGGCGCATTGTGGTGATGATAAAGCGGTTTATTCTTCTTCAAATGCGGTCGTTTTTCGGCGATTTCAATTTTCAATCAGTCCAATAATGATGAATAGTATGCTCCGGTTATCGTTTTACCTTTTTCAAGATAGTCCACGAATATTATGCCATGTGCATCCCAAAATACGGAGGCCATAACCTTTCCGACCCATTGTTGCGTTTTTAGACGCTTCGGAGCACTTTGGCCCGGTGGAACCCACTGTTTTGCCTATTGCGTTGACTCAGGAGTGTAGTAGTGGATCCAGGTTTCATCCATGGTTATCTATCGGCGCAAAAACTCGGTCGGCTTACGCGAAAATAATGCTAAATTCTGCTGGGAACTTGTCACACGAATTCATTTTTGGTCCACTGTGAGCAAACGCGGCACCCATCGCGCGCAGAGCTTCTTCATGACCAAAACTGAATGCACGATAGTGCCCACACGTTCCAATGATATGCCTACAGCACACGGTGATCCTGAAGCAAGTTTAGGTTGAACAAAAATGTCATCCAAAACGAAGAACGCCACTGTTTTCTACAGTTTTCAAGCTTTCTAAAACGCTTTTGCACGAAATCGGAGCTGCTCGTTTGTCGAAATGGCGCCGGAAAATAGTTTTTACATTTTTTAATACCAATAATAAAAATACGTATTTAGCAAATTTATCGTAGTCGGTTGGATTTGATTTATATTATTATTATTGATAAAATTTAATACAATTATAAGATTTTCTCGTTCTAATTGAACTTTTACAATAATTTTTCGGTTCTAAGCTGATTTATACAGCAGTTTTTTTATTTTTTTTTATGTTGAATTATGCACAAATAAACTTTTATCAATGTTTCTTTCTTGACTGCGGGTAAAATATGTTTGGGTTTTCCTTTTTCCATTGCTCTTATGTATTACTAAAAGACCCATCAGAGTGTCGAGTGCAGTGGTTCTTAAGGCGCGTGCATTTATAGAAGGAAAAAGCCAGCCATAGCCGCTATATAAATCAGCTTAGAACCGAAAAATGATTGTAAATGTTCAATTAGAACGAGAAAATCTTATAATTGTATTAAATTTTATCAATAATAATAATATAAATCAAATCCAACCGACTACGATAAATTTGGTAAATACGTATTTTTATTATTGGTATTAAAAAATGTAAAAACTATTTTCCGGCGCTATTTCGACAAACGAGCAGCTCCGATTTCGTGCAAAAGCGTTTTAGAAAGCTTGAAAACTGTAGAAAACAGTGGCGTTCTCCGTTTTGGATGACATTTTTGTTCAACCTAAACTTGCTTCAGGATCACCGTGAGCATTAGCTACCTCTGTCAATGTTACTTTGGGATCATTCAACATCATATCATGGATTTTTTCGACATTTTCTGGTGTAGTGACCTCTTTTGGGCGCCCAGATCGTTCAGCATCAACTGTGCTCGTACGGCCACAACGAAACTCGGTAAACCACTTATGAATCGTTCCAATCGACGGTGCAGAGTGCGGGTAATACTTATCCAGCTTGGCCTTGGTCTCGGATATCGTTTTCTTGCGAAGATAGTAGTATTTGATCAAAACTCGAAACTCAGATTTTTCCATATTAAAAAAAACTCGGAGGTTTGTCGCTACTCAGTGCTGTAACTTGTAAATGCGCAGACATAAATGGCTGAAGTTTTGACAGGCGAAATTTGAAGGATCAAGCTCGACGAAAATGGTTCACATTAGTGAATACTAATGCCATCTCTTAGAATTTTCAGGTACTTATCAGACTGACTAGTAATATTGCAAATCTCAAATCTCAAATTGCTTATAAATTTAAATAGAATACAACGAGATAAAAGTTCATCTCGTACGGTTGTGCCCTACTACTATCGATGATGTTAAGCCATAGATGAAAAATTTATCATTTTTGAAAAACTTGAATTATTTAAATTTTTGTGTATGCTTATTAACTATATTTATATTGAAATTATATATGAATCCTTTAGTTTAATAATCCAGAAGTCTTTAAGTCCTTGAGTCTAAATTCAGTATTATCTTAACTTCTCCTTTTTGTTGCATTGCACGCTAAATATACACTACAAGAACTAAAACGCACAACATTTCATGTTAAATAAAAAAAATGTTTCATCTTGACTAGTTTAGAAGATTTAGCATCCAGAAAGACGCTTTAGCTGTTATCAGTCTGAAATCATTGTGTATTCTTTGATTATTTTTTGCATGTTTCATTAGACATTGTTTTTTTTGGAAATCACTTATATAGTGTTAGGTCTGTACAGGGAAATATTTAAGATATGACATTCAGTACTTTAGTTTTTTCGAGAAATTGTATCTGCATTTATTCCTACAAGCTCATTTTCCATGTGAAATGCAATACATAAAAGTAATTTGCGAACTACTTAATTTCTAATAAAATTCAATAGAAATGTGAATTTAAGAACTATTCAAGTTAATAGTACTGTTTAAGATTAAATCCAAATACTTGCACCGGTAAATATTGAATTTCTAATGATTTCTATAAAAAATATTTAATGACATGACAGAAAAAAAAATAAAAATGAAGATTTCTTTAAACGCTGCTCAACGATTTTTTATATTTACGGCTTAAAATCATTGGGAAAAATCCGTAAAACATATCCACGAAAAAATAGAATGGGCAAGACATTTTTAGTTCAAATTTGTTTAAGCTAGCTGTGATGCGCTAAAAAATGAGAATTGAAAAAATATAATAAATATTAATAAATATCAAAGACAAGAGTGAACGTTTTTTAAATTTGAAAAATTAATAAATTGACTTGAAAAAGTTTAAATTATCAAAAATAATTACAATAAAAAAGTATAGATTTCAGCAATCTTATTATCAAATATCTAATATTATATCTAAACATAACATTCGAAGCACCTATGATTGTTCTTAATCAATACTTATAAGGATAACACAATAACAAGAACAATAGTAATAATGCAGGCTACCCAAATGCTTTTTTATCTCTTAAAACACTATTTTGTTAATCAAACTAAATAAAACACATGAAAATAATTTACTGAAATAGCTTATTTGATTTAAAAAACATACTTCTATTTATAAACTTTGTACTATTCGCTTATCATTCATTTGTAAGAAAACATAGTAAGAAAATAAAACTTAATGATTTTTTTACAGCAACTCAAAATACCCAATCCCAGCAATCACTGCCTCCAGTTTCATATGTGAAGGCGATTGACATTTGGATGTCATCCTGCAGCGTTTTTGTTTTTCTATCACTTATGGAATTCGCTGTGGTGAATAATTACATGGGACCTGTTGCTACAAAAGCGATGAAAGGATATTCAGATGAGGACTTAAGAGAAGCCATTGATGAATTTAAGGTTTATTTGTACAATTTTTGTATTTTCCACATAGACTATTTGATAGAATTATTGCCCAACTCCCTATAATTTGCCACCTCGTTTACATTTTTTTACTTCAAAAATAGACAAAAAAAATTAATAATAAAAATATAATGCTGATAATCCTTACCATAAATAAAGAGAAAACATAATTATTGGTAACATTATTTAAAAAGAATTATTAATATCTTTGCAAAATATGGTTTAAAATTTCCTAGTCTTCAGAAAGACTATGTACATAATTGTTTGTCACTGCATATCAGGCATAACGAACGGAAGTAATGTCAAAAAACAATTTTCGACCACGGTCAATCATTATGTAATTTAGAGGCCAGTAACTATGGTTCACCACATTGTGTCAGTCACTTCGATTTTTGACGTTATTTTTTTATTTCTTTGAATACCGTTGGGGCAAGTTACTAATGTTTTTCAAAAAGCAGGACTCTAAATGGCTTATTTATTATAAATAAGTGTTGAAACTAATGGGAGATAGTAATCGCGTATGATGAAAGGTCCAAAGAAACATATACTTTATGTGAAAATAAATATGTAAACTGTATATTTAGATGTACAAAAGAACTGTGACTAAATACTGGAAACTTTAGAGTGGAATTGAAAACTTTAACATTACTGAATACCTTAGTGTCTTTACCTCTGCGTGTTACCGACGATTAGTCACGACAGAACTGATTTTTATATTAGCCCTCAGGCACTTTTTGCCTATGGGCTAGAGAAGAGGACACGAAACTCTCTTCTATTCACTCACTTTTGGCACTTTTGGATATCGCTAGAATCATTGCAATTCCAACACTCCCCTCAATGACATAATCGCGATATACACACAACTTTTGATTCGTTGACACTTCACAAAAAACGACTCAAATTACAAAAAGAAGTTTAAAAAAATATAATTTTTATCTGTACACAGAAGTGTCATTTAATTAATTCAGATCCTTTATATTTAAAAACTTAAATTGTCTGAAGTCGTTAAACTCAAACTTAAACATTCCCTTTCTGCCTGAAAATTCCTGGATATTTCGGTCATTCGGCCCCGATCGTTTGGTGCTGGCTTTAAGTTAGAGGGCAACTCTGCCATGCCGCCCCCCTGGTCTGGGTACTCTATAGAAATTTTCTGCTGATTTGGATGAATCCATGTATCTCTCTGGTGGTGTTCCGTTATTGCATGTTTCACATGTTCTAAGTGATCTAAACTCTGCATTTCCTTCCATTTCTCCTTCAATGTCTTCATCTACCGGTACACAAGAACTGGAATGCTTCCCTGAATCCTTCTTACTGTTCGCGTTTCCTGTTTTTTTGATGCTGTTCAATAGATTCGAAACCTATCTCTACATATACGAATTTTCTTGAAACAGGCCCTTTAACTACTGTCCCGGCATGTTTTGTATCCGCAGGTACTCGATGCCTAGGCTGTATGCTCCCCGCCCGTTCCTCGTGCTCGCCACACCTACCCTTTGATTTATTTATTGCCCCCACCGTGTTCACCAGTTTTAATTCATAGCGTTGGGATGGTGCTAAAACGGCGGTCGCTTTTACTTTTCCGTCCTTATGGCTAAAGACGTTACAATTATTGCCCTTAAACTGTACACTAGAACCTTTCCCGGCTAATTTCTTTGGGACAATAAACTAGAGCTTAGTATTGGTACGTACAGCACGTTTCTCACCTTCACGGACACTTCCTGTCCTTCAACTATAAACTTTATGGTTCCTAATCCGACCCCCTGAATTTCAGCAAATTCTTCGTCATCTGCAAAACGAACTGTTCCTTACCTTCCTGAGTCGATTTCCTAAAAAAAATCCTTATTGTTGGCCATGTGGCTTGTTGCTCCTAAATCCATGATCCAAACCTTCCTTCCTTATTTAGCCATTACTTTCCTAGCTTTTGAACAAACGTCGTCCGAAGATTTCGACTCCTTAAATTCTCTGGTTGTAAAAGCTAGTTTCTAACACTGTCTGACTGTACTCGCTTTCTCCTGCTTTTACCTTCAGGCTTGATATTTTTCACAATCCCTTTTATAATGCCCTGTCTTCTTGCAGGAAAAGCATTCCTTCTGTGAATTTGTGCGCGCTTGAGCTTTCATCGCCGCTTCACCTTGATAGTCGGTCATGTCGTAGATAGCCAGTTTATTTTTGCGCCTCCTGTACTCGTCGATCAACTTGCTTTTGACCAAAGATGTCGTAAGACCTTCAGTTCAACTTTCCAAGGTGGTAAACAAAGTATCATATGATTCTGGCAAGCTCTCCAACAACATAGCCGCTGCAAATTTATCCCTGATTTCTTCTCCAAGAAGTTTAATTTGATTAAAGGTGTCCTGTATTTTGTTTACATGTTCCTCCATGTCGCCGTTTTCAGCTAAACGCATTGTCCATAAAATCCTGTATAAATGGACTATACTGGCTTCTGAAGATTTCTGATGTTAGTCTTCCAACGATTTCCAGGCTTCTTGTGCAATCTTGCCGTTCGTAATGTGCACTAATTGGTTATCGTCCACGAGAAAATAAATCGTAGAAAACCCTTGATCGTCTTTTTCTTTCGAAGCCTCATCCCGAACTGCTGGCGCTTCCTTATCCACCACTCTCCACACTTTGATGTTCATAAGCAAATGCTTTACTATGTGTTTCCATGCCGCATAATTATTATTATTAAGTTTTTCAATTTGAAAACTGGGACGAAATGCTTGCGCCATTTTTTAGTTTTTCTTTTAACACTGTAACACTGTTCACAACTGTCACTTTAATCTCACTGAAATGTCACTTTAATGTCACTCCATCCTTACTGTATTGTCACTAAAAAAAACTAAATATTCACTGCACTTCTTTCTTATTACTTTTATATCTCTGGGCGCATAACCTGTTGGAACTAGTGGGAGATAGTAACCGCGTATTATAAAAGGTCAAAAGAAACAAACACTTTATGTGAAAATAAATATGTAAACTGTATATTTAGATGTACAAAAGAACTGTAACTAAATACTGGAAACTTTAGAGTGAAATTGAAAACTTTAACTTAACTGAATACCTTAGTGTCTTTACCTCTGCGTGTTACCCGACGGTTAGTCACGTCAGAACTGATTTCTATATTAACCCATAGGCCCTTTTTGCCTATGGGCTAAAGAAGAGGGCACGAGACTCTCTTCTATTTACTCACTCTTGGCGCTTTTAGATATCACCAGAATCGTTGTAATTCCAACAATATGTGGTTCGGACATAAAGTGATACACATACATACTCGGTACAGAGGTAAAAGATGCATTATGATTGACTTTGTCGTACAAGAGACTGAGAGGACGAGTGAGGAACAGAAGAGTACTAAGAAGTCTTGAATGTAGAATAGATCACTAGTATTAATATATTCACCTCTTAATATCAAAAAGAACCTAGATCAAGGATGGAGGAGAAAGAAAACTAAAAAGACAAAACAAAATTGAATGAAAATAGAGAATCTGAAGAAACCGGAAGTGCGAATGAAAATTCAGAATAAGATAAACGAAGTCACATTTAGGAACATTTCAGACACGCTAATATGCAATAAAAATATAAAGAGCGCATGGGCAGTTTTTCAGGATATCATTATCAGGATTGCGTCTGGAGTGTGTGGTAACGATGGTTGCAGGAAGATTAACTGGTGATGCTTAGTGGCACGGATTATCACATCTTAGTATTAATAATAAATGTAGTTCAAGAATTAAAGATAAAGAAAACTAAAAACGCAAAGTAGACACGAATAAATATAGAGAATGTGTAGAAAAAAGAAGTGCGAATCGCATTTCACAATAAAATAAACAAATACATAGATAGGACTATTTGGGATGTAGATTTGCATCTGCAGTGTGGGGTACTGTGGGTACTGTGGTTGTAGAAAGAATGACTAATTGGTGCTTGATGGAAGGGATCATTACCTATTTGTTTAAGAAATAAACTTAAGTCCAGGCTGGATGAGGAAGAGAAAGAAAAAGAAGAAACAAACTTAAATAAAAACAGATAATTTGCAGAAACCGAAAGTGCGAATAGAATATTGGGATAAGATAAACAAAGGCATAGAAAAGAATACCTAAGGCACGCTAATATGCATTAAAATATAGGGAGCGCATAGACAGTGTTTCAGGAAATCATTGGCAGGATTACGCCTGAAGTGTGTGTTACTGCGGTTGTAGGAAGAATCACTGGTGATGCTTGGTGGAACGATGACATCCGCGCAGCTGTTAAGGAGTAGGATTACGCGTATTTAAGGAAATAAAATATTACAGGTCTTAGAAATGACAAGAGAAATATGTTAGATGGTTGTTACAGGGGTATAGACAGAAGAGTAAAAATAGTATTTAAAGAAAGCAAGGATAAAACCAAAGCTAAAGAAGTTAAGAGAATGTAAAATAATTCTGAAGAAAGCAAGGAATTATTTTGGAAATGGGCCAACAAAAATAGAAAACGAAGTAGTAGTGCAGAGTTAGCCGCAATAAGGATTCCAAGTGTGAAATATCTGTATTTATATTAATAGAAGAAAAGTATCTAGGGCTAAATAGCTCTCTAAGGAACAGGATCATGCGAATTTATTACAGATATATGCAGGCACTGATTTCGAAAATGCTTGATTAATCTTATAATTTAATCTCTAAACTAAATAAAATAAATGAACAGAGTCAACCTCAGAATACGTGTCAAATTAGATTTGAGAATATAAAAAAGTTAATGAAAACAGAAGAAAGGTGTATTTCGAATATCATATAGTACTTTACTCTATCACCAGGCACCTCTAAATATAAATGACATTTGAAGCTGACGCGATCTGTGAGAAGGAATCTTAAGGATTTTATGTCTTTTACGAAGTTTAAACTGCGATGAAAGGTTTTTTTCTACAAATCAAAGGTGAACAAATTGTAGAGAAGGGGTGCCAGAATGGAGAATGCGAGATCGATTATTAAAATAGGATTTAAAATACTTGATGGCAGAGTTTGACACGCTAAAAGATCCTAACTTTTGTAGAAGTAATTTATAGTCAACTATATAAAAAGCCTTCAAAAAATGGAAACAGAACAATAACCCTGATCTCCTTATTATCCATTGCTTATTTAGGATCCGTCGTTACTTAAAGAGAAACAGCAAGAGTGATATGTTTCGCCCGAAAACATGATTGCATTGGGTAAATGGCCTAAGATATTTCGAAAAGTTTATAAAAGTTGCAGGTTTACAATTTTTTGACGTGGTTTAAAAAGTTTACATAAAATAGAAATTGGGCGGAAATTTTTTGGGAAAGTAAATTTAGAAATGTTAGTAATTGGGCAAATAACACTTTTCCACCAGATATCTGGCGAGGTACCGAAATAAAAGGAAGCATGACCAATATACAATAGAATAAGAAAGATGATTGGAAGGACAAGCTTCATCATTTTTATTGTTATTCCATTAGTTCCCATGGCATTCGGTTTGATGTGAAGTGTTTTCTTCCAAATGTGATGATAATTCTGGAACTAGGAATGTAAAAATGGCATTAAAAGGTTATCAGGCGGAAAATTACTATCTGTATAACGCATCTCTAGTCTTAGTTTGAACTTGGTTCCTGATTTTCAAATATTAAGATAGTGTTCTACTGATTTTTGTTCTTTTTGCAAGTCAGCATTTATCATCACGTTCCCCTCATTAGATTTTTAATTTCGCGATTGATGCAGGGCAACTTTTTTAAGTTGTTAGGAACGTACAGCAAAGAAAATTAAGTCGTGGTTAGGGGGGAAATGTATTGTATGTTATTCGTAGGAAATAACCTTATCAATTTTCTCTACAATCAATAAGTCAATACGCGTACTGGAACGATCATTATGGTCGGTAAAATCATTAGGTACATACAATCGGGACTCCTGAAGAGTATACCAAAGATATTGGATATTTAGAATGATTGGAAGTGAAGTTAAAGCAAGTGTTAAAATCTCCAGTAAAAATAATGTTGCAATGGGAGGTTCATAAACTACTATTAATAAAACACTATCAGAAGTTGGCTTAACCTCAACAAAGAGAAATTCCGTCCGGGCATAGGAGCTACTGGACTCACACCGACTAGAGTCCTACTCAGAATATCAGGAAAAAAATTAAAGATTGCACCAGCCCTTCTCTCGTCTTAGCCTCTTCGAAAAGGTGAATTATTGTCAATTACAAAAAGGTTAGTGGGTATATATGATCGAAATATGTTCTGAAGAAATTCTTGAATTCTTGAACATGTGCCAAGAGAGATTGGGCGTTCACGTGGCAAACGCTTATGGTATCCATAACTATATTAGGAGAAACATTGTATAAATAAACAATTCCAAAATAGCAAGATCTCATAGCGAAGTAAAAATTGACTTAGACACAGAGCCATTATCAGCAATCTCTCAACTAAGAAATAACAATTCAAATTAGAAAATCGGTAATGAATACAAGCAAGAAATATGCCAGAGTGATAATAGATAATTTCAAAGACAATGGCGTAGATGTCTAGACAAATTCTCAACAAAAGTGGACATAATTTCGTAAATAGAGACTTTCTAGAAATTATTTAAAACTTAAGCCATGGAGCATAAGAAATGCGACATATAAGACAGTACGTTAGAAAATCCCATTGCATCCCATTGCGTGGACCAATAAATAATTTCAAATCCACTACACATCAAAAAAAATTTCTTAATATTAAAATGTTTTTATTGTTTATCCACAGACACCAATGAGGGCAGATTCTGAAAGAAGCAGAAGTCCAATTCGACCTCCCACAGTTCAATACGACACTTGCTGTCAAGGTAGAGCGACAGCAATCTACATCGACAAATTCTCCCGATTCTTTTTTCCGTTTTCATTCTTTATCCTCAATATTCTGTACTGGACCACTTTCCTGTAATGAAAAATTGTATTAAAAATGTACAAGCACATTTTTTAATAGTCCTCGATAGTCCTCTGCGTCAATCTGTGTCAAATATAGATAAATATCACATTATTCTCGAATAATGTGTATCTTTAATTAAAAAATTTGTTGGTCGATATTATAGTACGATGTATAATGGTGTAAGCTAATAAATATTATTATTTGTTTCTTAATAAAATTAAAGTCTTAAAAACCAGACTATAATGAATCACGTTTCAATCATACAGTAGGTCATGAAATATATCATCAGACCGTCATATACTGCAGTAAATATTTTTGTAAACCAAAAATTGGTACCACGCTGATTTGGTGAGTTTCGGGCAAAAATATGTCAATATGCATATGAACTTCAAACTGAAATAAATTTTTTTTAAATATAGACCTATCTGGTCTCTATTAACTCTTGCTAGTTTTGATAAATTTTGTAAGGTGCTCAACAATATATAAAATATTTTACAATACAATACAAATATTTTACAATATATTTGTCTTTCAGGTAGGGGCACCATCATGGGAATTTATATACTTTGTCCTGGGTTTTTATTTATTTATTTTTATACTTAAAATCTCTAGAATTTATCGGGCTATATGCGCTAGGGTGACCCTTACTTTTCAAAATCATATTTTTTTAGAATGAACTCCTAGTTTTGTTCGAGCAACCAAAAAAATAATCTCTAAATAAAGGCCATGCATTTCCCCTTTGATTTTACATAAGGTAAAGGAAACTTCTTATTAATGTTCGACTGAAGCGGGAAAGTATGGTACTAGTTTAATTAAGATACAGGATACTGCTGAAAATACTTTAAGGAATAATCTTTTGACATAATTTCTATTATTATAAAATTTTAAGTCCCTATTGAAGGATTCTAAATAATCTCCTATAAGTTCTAATTAAGAGTTTAACATCATAGTTAGCCTTCACAATGAAATTTTTTTTTGCGAAACTATAATTCATCTATTTTTGTTATTTATACTGCTTACGGTTTTAGTTCAAAATTCATCAAATTTTGTGAAAATTTAAAATTGCAACGGTTTGGTTGAAAATGAATCTTTTTTGATTGACGATTCAAATATTTTGTTGAAAATTCGTTTTTCCAAGTAAATGTTATCATTTTCAACTACAAATTTAACTTTTTTTCTAGTCTTTTTGGTTGAAAATTGATCTTCCACCGACTAAAATTGTACTGCTTTGTTGAAAATGTATTTTTTTATTGCGAATAGTTAAACTGTGATACGCCATCTATTGCCAAAAATTCCATCTTTGTTGCCACATCCATTAATTAAAGTTTATTCAAGCTTAAAATGCATTGAAACTCACATGAAATAGTGAAATAATTGTATTTTTTCAAAAAACCTATTTGGCAAAAATATGTTTTTTTACTGTATAAGATGGAGATTCTATCTAAATCTATTTGTTTTAAAAAAATATATAAAAAATTACTCCTCTTGGTTCAAAATGTATCTATTTATTTATAAATCCATATATTTTTTGAAAATTAATCTTTCTCGGTTGAATTTTAATGTTTTTTAATCTTTGTTCAAAGTTTTTTTGTTGTTAAATCTAAATAAAAATGTTATCTAGAAAATTATTTTAATAAATATAAATGATAATTCAATTATTAATTTTCTAATAATTAATTTGTAAATAATTGATAATCAACAATAATAATTACTGAATTAGAAGTTAACATTAGTAGACAAAGCAGACTCGAATACATGAAAATTGATTAAAAAGTTGCTAAATAAATACGTTTTTTGTATTTTTCTTTAATGCTTTATGCATTTTAAAACAGAAGTATTTATTATAAACATTAAAAACTGTTTAACCCATAAACTTCAAGATTTTGAAATAAACTCAAGAAACCCAAGAAATCACTGAAACCGCATAAATTATTTACCTTGTACCATTTTCACCCTCCTCCCCTTAATCTGGTTACCCTATAACCACATGGCTTCATAATTCCCTTACCTCGTAATAATAAAACCCCATAACCTCAAAATCCCGAAGTCTCATTTAGAAGAAAAATCTTGTTTGGTACAACAGAACGATTTCGTGAGTTTTTCTTCTGCAACATAGTCCAGGGTAAATAGCTCTATAACCCCGAAATCCCATAACCTCAAAACACACGTGAGTGAAGTCATAAATCAGGGTCTATTTCATTACATGTTTTAAACCCCTCTCAGACGTCTCTGATACCTCAGTATGCTTGCAATCCAATATTATTTTCGCAGTATTTATGGAATTGAATTCTTTCGTGGTAGTTCATCAATTCTTGAACAAAAAACGACTACTACTAATACTACCACTACTACTTCTATCACCACTCCAACTTTTTATGATTGCAACCGTAAGAAGATCTACCATTTTTTCTGGAATTTGAAATCCTGCTACTTTAAAGAATACTAGAGATGGTGACACTACTTCTGAGAAAGATATGTGGAATGATCCACTCTCGAATTTTCTGAGGTAACGCAACCAGCGAAGGTGCGCTGCCCTGCAGGTGAGCGGTAGGTTGTGAGGAAGAAGCCGGATTGTGTCCGACGACGAGTTGACGTTGTCCTCGTCAAAATCGGTAAGCATCCATGCTTAGTCCTAGGGAGGAATGGGGGTTATCACCCGTAGGCCGGCGGACTCCATCGCGATTGGAACGGGATCCCTACCGTGTGGGTTTTTGAAACATCAATGGCTAATATGACAAATTGCAAATCACGACCGCGTTCGGGAGAATATGTACCTGAATGTACTGGAAACGGTGATAGGTACTGCTACGTGTGCGGTAATTTTAAGGTGAAGAAAAATTTATAAACTTTACGCAAAACCTGCTTCAGATATGTCAGCACTGCTTTGGGTGTTAGTTGATCCAAGAAACCTATTTTTGGTTGATAAAAATGATCTACAATGCCTGTGCATCAATGTTGAACTGACATAATGAATATGCTGTGAAAATTAAGTTTGTTACGACAACTGTTTGTCGGGAACTCAAGAGAAAAGCTCGATTGTTATTTTTGTTTAACTGAAACAGTAGAATTCAACTCCAGTAATTTGCAAAAAAATTCAGTACGCAATCGTGGCCAGCGTAACCAAAGGTAGAATACTAGGCAGTCTGATAAGTCCCTGAAAAATAAAACACGGAGACGTTTTTTTGGCCAAAGTCGGTTTTATTTTTCAACATACTCTCCTTTTAGGTCGATACAGCGAGTCCAACGATCTTCTAACTTTTTGATACCGTCCGAAAAGTACTCGATCGGAAGGTCTCCAAAATACGCCTCAGTTTCAGCTATGAGCTCTTCATTTGAGTAAAAGCGCTTACCGGTGAGCCATCTCTGCAGGTTAGGAAACAAGTAATAGTCGCTGGGGGCTAGGTCTGGTGAATACGGTGGCTGAGGAACCAATTCGAAGCCAATTTCATCCAATTTTGCTTGTGCAACTAAGCATGAATGAACAGGCGCATTGTCGTGATGAAAGCGGTTTTTTCTTCTTTAAATGCGGTCGTTTTTCGGCGATTTAGATTTTCAATCGGTCCAATAATGATGAATAGTATGCTCCGGTTATGGTTTTACCTTTTTCAAGATAGTCCACGAATATTATGCCATGTGCATCCCAAAATACGGAGGCCATAACCTTTCCGACCCATTGTTGCGTTTTTGGACGCTTCGGAGCACTTTGGCTCGGTGGAACCCACTGTTTTGCCTCTTGCGTTGACTCAGGAGTGTAGTAGTGGATCCAGGTTTCATTCATGGTTATGAATCGGCGCAAAAACTGGGTCGGCTTACGCGAAAATAATTCCAAATTCTGCTGGGAAGTTGTCACACGAATTCGTTTTTGGTCCACTGTGAGCAAACGCGGCACCCATCGCGAGCAGAGCTTCTTCATGCCCAAAACTGAATGCACGATATTGCCCACACGTTTTAATGATATACCTACAGCATTAGCTACCTCTCTTAATTTCACTTTGGGATCATTCAACATCATATCATGGATTTTTTCGACATTTTCTGGTGTAGTGACCTCTTTTGGGCGCCCAGATCGTTCAGCATCAACTGTACTCGTACGGCCACAACGAAACTCGGTAAACTTCTTATGAATCGTTCCCATCGTCGGTGCAGAGTCCGGGTAATACTTATCCAGCTTTACCTTGGTCTCGGATATCGTTTTCTTGCGAAGATAGTAGTGTTTGATCAAAACTCGAAACTCAAATTTTTCCGCATTAAAAAAAAACTCGGAGGGTAGTCGCTTCTCAGTGCTGTAACTTGTAAATGCGTAAACATAAATGGCTGAAGTTTTGACAGGCGTCATTTGAAGGATCAAGCTCGACGAAAATGGTTCACATTAGTGAATACTAATGCCATCTCTTAGAATTTTCAGGTACTTATCAGACTGCCTAGTATGTTGTAAAGAAGCAAAAAGATGGTACGCCGCGCCCATTCATTGAAGAAGAACTGAATAATTTAATCAGAGAACTAGGTCTACCGAAAGATGAGGCTGAATTCCTAGCTTCAATACTGAAAGAAAGAAATATCCTATTTAAAGAAACAAAAGTTTCATTTTATCTTAATAGAGATGAGTCATTCCATAAATACTTTACAGAAGAAGACGACTTGGTATACTGTAACAGTGTTCATGGTCTTATGAATGAATTAAAAAAAGATATATACACATTTTTGGAATCGAGTTTGTTTATAGATACTTTAAAACGAAGCCTTAAAGCAGTGTTATTACACAATACAAATAAATATGCTTCGATACCTATAGCATCCTCGGTAACGCTCAAGAAAGAATATGCAAACATACAAATGGTTTTGAGCAAGATTAACTACGGAGAACACAAATGGCAGATTTGTTGCAATCTCAAGATCTTTACAATGATTCTAGGTCAGCAATCTGGTTTTACGAAATTGCTATGCTTCTTTGCTTGTGAGATAACAGGGATCGCAAGAATCATTACTTCAAGAAAGATTGTTCAGCTTGAGAACGTATAGAAACTGACTTAAAAAATATACTAAACAAAACTTTGGTTGAGTCGGCTAAAATTCTACTTCCTCCTGTGCAGATCAAACTCAGTTGATGAAACAGTTCATTAAAGCTTCGAATATGGAAGGCAAATGTTTTGCTTATTCATTGAAACGATTCTCAGATTTATCGAGCACGAAATTGAAAGAACGGGACTGTGATGGGCCTCAAATTCGTAAGATGTTAAGCGATGAAACTTTCATTGTCAAAATAAATGTCAAGGAATGAAGGGCATGATCAACGATTTACAAGCTACACTTTCTTGATTCCAATCTGGAAAACTTCCCAGAAAATCTTAGAGATTACAGTGAGGAACAAGGAGAACGCTTCCATCAGGATAACAAGGAAAGGGCAAGACGTTACCAAGGTAGATGGAATACAAATATGATAGCAGACTTCTGTTAGATGCTTGTTTTTGGGGTAATGTGAAAAACCTGACGTGGAGGAGTTAAACGGGTTGCATATTTGATTTGAGCGGGAAAAAATACATAGAAGTATCATATTGGCATCCAAGACTCAGAAAAAAAAACTTTTGTGGGCCTGTGTAATATATACCTATTTTGCAACTCCTACAGGAAATAAATTGCTTTAAAAGCTTAAATTGTGTAAGCAATAAGAAATTAGGTAGAAGTGTAGAATAAATTGGAAATTGATCCATTCATGATTATTTTTGCAAATTCGTTGTTACTAAGATATTAGTCGCCTAATTAGGACTTCTCGCAGATTCTAAATATAAAACGTTATGACAGATTCGTATTCCCTGAGATTTTTTTGAAGGAAATCACGTACGAGGTATGTCCGGAAAGTATCCGACCTTATGGTGTACCGAAGTATCAATTATTCTAGACAACAGTGACGATATCTCCCTCAAAGTATTCCCTTTTGGAAGCCAAACCCTTCTTCCAGCGATCTTGGAACTTTCAGAAGCACCTTTTAAAGTCACGTTTTAGAATAGGTAACAGCGGCTTTATGGCATCTGGTTTAATTTGCTCTGCGTCTTGAAATTATTTTACTTGTAGATGATACGAGGGTAGTTCAATAAGTCCTTAGAATGAAGTATAAAAAAAATTTTTTTGGGTAAATTTTTTTTTATTTTTCAACATAATCTCCTTGGAGCTCTATACACTTGGTCAATCGCTTTTCAAGTTTTTTTAATCCTTTAGAAAAGTGCGTTTTCGGAAGTTCCTCAAAATAAGCACTTACAGAGGCAATGACGTCTTCGTTGTCTGGAAATCTCTGTCCACCGAGCCATTTTTTCAAGTTTGGAAATAAGAAAAAGGCACTGGGGTCTAAATCTGGTGAATACGGTGGGTGTTCGACCAATTCGAATTTTAGTTCTTTAATTTTGGCCATTGATACGAAGCATGTGTGAACTCGGGCGTTGTCGTGATGAAAGAGAATTTTTTTTCTCGCCAAATGTGGTCGTTTTTTTTTAATTTCTTCTTTCAGCTGCTCTA